>NC_059360.1:46502500-46802500 GCF_019703515.2 Myxocyprinus asiaticus | reverse complement strand
GATAGTGATCCTATGAAGCCATTTACTATCACATAGTTATTTGGCTCCTTTTTAAATCATAATGATAACAGAAATCACCCAAATGGCCCTGATCAAAAGTTTACATACCCTTGAATGTTTGGCCTTGTTACAGACACACAAGGTGACACACACAGGTTTAAATGGCAATTAAAGGTTAATTTCCCACACCTGTGGCTTTTTAAATTGCAGTTAGTGTCTGTGTATAAACAGTCAGTGAGTTTGTTAGCTCTCACGTGGATGCACTGAGCAGGCTAGATACTGAGCCATTGGGGAGCAGAAAAGAACTGTCAAAAGACCTGCGTAACAAGGTAATGGAACTTTATAAAGATGGAAAAGGATATAAAAAGATATCCAAAGCCTTGAAAATGCCAGTCAGTACTGTTCAATCACTTATTAAGAAGTGGAAAATTCGGGGATCTCTTGATACCAAGCCAAGGTCAGGTAGACCAAGAAAGATTTCAGCCACAACTGCCAGAAGAATTGTTCGGGATACAAAGAAAAACCCACAGGAAACCTCAGGAGAAATACAGGCTGCTCTGGAAAAAGACGGTGTGGTTGTTTCAAGGAGCACAATACGACGATATTTGAACAAAAATGAGCTGCATGGTCGAGTTGCCAGAAAGAAGCCTGTACTGTGCCAATGCCGCAAATGACAACACCTTGACACGCCTCACAGATTCTGACACACTGTAATTTGGAATGACAAGATCAAAATAGAGCTTTATGGTCACAACCATAAGCGCTTTGTTTGGAGAGGGGTCAACAAGGCCTATAGTGAAAAGAATACCATCCCCACTGTGAAGCATGGTGGTAGCTCACTGATGTTTTGGGGTGTGTGAGCTGATGAATGCAGCATGTTATCAGAAAATACTGGCAGACAATTTGCATTCCTCTGCACGAAAGCTGCGCATGGGACACTCTTGGACTTTCCAGCACGACAATGACCCTAAGCACAAGGCCAAGTTTACCCTCCAGTGGTTACAGCAGAAAAAGGTGAAGGTTCTGGAGTGGCCATCACAATCTCCTGATCTTAATATCATCGAGCCACTCTGGGGAGATCTCAAACGTGCGGTTCATGCAAGACGACCAAAGACTTTGCATGACCTGGAGGCATTTTGCCAAGACGAATGGGCAGCTATACCACCTGCAAGAATTCAGGGCCTCATAGACAACTATTACAAAAGACTGCACGCTGTCATTGATGCTAAAGGGGGCAATACACAGTATTAAGAACTAAGGGTATGAAGACTTCTGAACAGGGGTCATTTCATTTTTTTCTTTGTTGCCATGTTTTGTTTTATGATTGTGCCGTTCTGTTATAACCTACAGTTGAATATGAATCCCATAAGAAATAAAAGAAATGTGTTTTGCCTGCTCACTCATGTTTTCTCTACAAATGGTACATATATTACCAATTCTCCAAGGGTATGCAAACTTTTGAGCACAACTGTATATATATATATATAATAAATTTAAAATTTAGACATTACATTTAAAATGTATTTTATATATTATGGTAGTATTTGAATTATGGTTATTTAAATAATGAAAATAATAATCATTATTATTACAGTCCATATATATATATATATTTACTTTTTAGGATTTAATGAATTGCTAAAACAATCACTCGGATCAACAAATATTTTGTTAATTAGGATTTTTGTCTTGATTTCCACTAGATTTCCACTAATTTCTAAACATTCTTAAAACAAGATATTAGGTACATTATAAGATATTAGGTATTGTTTCCAGAGAAATATAACTATATTTAGTGAAGTTTATGCTTAAAAACAAGAAAAAAAAAAAAAAAAAAAGGGTTTTATTCAAAGGGGAAACAAGTTTATTTATTTTTTTGCCACCTTGGCGAATATTTGTCTTGTTTTTCTTTGTTTTGTATTTTTGTATTTTTATTAATTTATTGACTGATTTTTTGGAACGAGACCTAATATCTTACGACGTTTTGCTTGTCAAGTAAACATATATTGTTTTAAGAATGTTTAGATATTTGTACAGGAAAACAAGACAAAAATATCTAGTAAGAAAATAATGTTTTGCCATTTATGTACAGTCAAAGAAAGATATGTGTACATGCAATGCAGTCTTAGAATAAGTCCAAAATAAGCTAAATTAGAAGGCAGCATTAGTGCGCCTATGATGCCTTAAAATGCCGTCTTAGTGGGTAGCTGTACTGTATCTCAAAATCTGCGAACAATACACAAAAAAGTCTGTAGCTGTTAAAAAAATGCAAATTTTTATGCTAAATACATGACATGCGAAATACTAATGCTAAAGAAACAGTTATCTGTGTGATGTGAGGTTACACTGCCAGCATTGTCACTGGAAATGTGATATTCTGTGGTGTCTAGTCAGGGTATGAAATATGGCAGTTTGAATAACATGACATTGTTTTCACCTCTGCATTTGTCACAATCACACATTGTACGTTGTGGTAACACACTTGATCTTCAACCTCACAATGAAGTTTGTCAAACTTCATGTTTCACTTGATATGATAAGTTATTCAGCGCAATGGGAAATTTGACCAAATTATGCCACAAACATCTCATCTTTCAATGTTTACCTTCCTCTTTTAAATTACGACTCATCAGCTGCGTTCCTGGAGGTCAAGTCTGAGATCTTGTCAAAGTATTATCATAACATCATCACATTCACCTGCTTTTCTCATTTCCTATGTAATATTATTTTGTATTATTATCAATAATGTATATTTTTACCTGGTTTTCAACTGGATGTGTCTTTCTGACAAGGTTCTGGATGTGTCAAAATATATCTTAAAATGTAATATTTTGTTAGACTTGAAGATAAACAGAGCAACCTAGCAACCTAGAATCATGTTACTATACCTACATTTTTGCTAAATTATTTTTACATGGCTCATTGTACATATTCTGGCAGTTTCCTGGTGAAATGAACACTAGAGGCGCTACAACAACAATGACATTTATTCACTTTCACACAAATCACGAGTAAAAACGGCAGATTATCAGTTTATAAACACGTACTTTCAAACCTTGTTCCTCACACAAAGATAGCTTATGGCATCTAAATACTTTTACTATAGCGCATGACTCATTTTAACATTTGCATTACATAATGAACTACATTTACAAGCTTGTCCAGGGAACAAATAAATTAGCATTTCACTTACAATACAAAGGACATGTGAGCCGAATGTGTCATAGAAGCAACACTAAATGACGTGGTTGTGTTATTCATCCCACATTTGCTTTTTCTGACAGTATCAGTTAGGTTTATGTTAAGGGTTTATGGTAGGGAGGTCGGTTTTGTTGATTTAAAACTTGTTAGAGCAATAACCTTAAAAACCTAGTCTGTTTAGGAGAAAATTTTACTCACTTTTAGCGCCACACAGTGGACATTTCACCTCAGAACTGCCACGTGTAATTAACCACGTAATGTCATTTTGCAAAAAATAACTTAATTTTCATGAGATCTGGCTCAAACGGAGACTACTGGCTACATTCAGAATGGATTACTAGCTTACTTCATACTACACAGTATGCACCCTATATTGCATACTAGTTTTAAGAAATAGTAGGTGAAATAGTATGCGATGTTGAATAGCACGCAGAAAAATTGAAACGTGGCTGAAACGTGATACTCATCATAGTCAACCACTTGATCATCAAGGAGTACTGAGTCAAACATCATGTCAACGGGCAACCTGGGAGTCCTACTGAACATCAGCTGGAATGGAGGAAAACTGGTTGTCTCATGAATTGTTGCATTATAACAAAAAGTGAGAGACTTTACCATTTGTGGCCATCTGTGCTTCACTTTTGGTGGTAAGGCACAAATCACGTTGCCCAGCGTGCGGTTGAATATCTCAATGTTCCCATTACCCATCGGGTGGTAAGGTGTCATATGGGACTTTTGAACACCTGCAAACTGAAGCATCTCAGAAATCAGGCTGCTTTCAAAATTGGCTCCCTGATCAGAATGCACTCGCTCTGGAAAGCCGTAGATGCAGAAGAGGTTGTCCCATAGCTGCTTCGCAACTGTCTTTGCAGAAAGGTAAGCCTGTGCCAGCTTGGTAAAATGGTCTGTTCCGACCAGTGCATCCAGAGACTTGTTTGATGAGTCTTCAGCAGACCAGAAATCCACACAAACCAGCTCAGGTGGTCTTGATGTTTTGATACTCTGGTGATTTACTGACAACATACCTACTGCAGCATCGCACATACTCCTTCACATCCTTTTCCATCCCTTGCCAGTAGAACAGACGTCTGGTGAGGTAGAGCGTTCTGTCTGACCCTGGTGTCCAGCTTTTTTGTGCACTCCCTTAAGCACTTTATCCCGAAGGGCAGCAGGCACAACAAACTGAAAGGTCTTCTTCTTTGTGATGGCATCTTTGGAGACATGATACAATAAGCCCATTCTCACTGATATTTTGTCCCAGTGTCTCAGAAAACTAAGTACACTTGGTGATTCCTTGGTGCATTCTCTCCTAGAAGGCCTCCATTTGCGTACATGAAAGAAAGTACTCAGCTCAGACAAGGATCATCATGTTGTAACACCATCAGCTCCTGCCTTGACAACACTGAAACATCCTACAATTGAGATGGAAGAATCGACTCAATTAACTGTGGAAGCAGGTAAATATATGTTTGAACATGATTTTCTTATTGTCTGCTGCTGTTCAGAATGGCAGAAACTTCCTCCTGAGAGACAGAATTTCTCAATATCTGAACAGGGCTTGTCTTGTGCTTGTTTCTCTAAAGGGTGACAGGACCAGCGGAACACATCTTGGACATACAGGTGCATCTCAATAAATTAGAATGTCGTGGAAAAGTTCATTTATTTCAGTAATTCAACTCAAATTGTGAAACTCGTGTATTAAATAAATTCAATGCACACAGACTGAAGTAGTTTAAGTCTTTGGTTCTTTTAATTATGATGATTTTGGCTCCCATTTAACAAAAACCCACCAATTCACTATCTCAAAAAATTAGAATACATCATAAGACCAATAAAAAAAACATTTTTAGTGAATTGTTGGCCTTCTGGAAAGTATGTTCATTTACTGTATATGTACTCAATACTTGGTAGGGGCTCCTTTTGCTTTAATTACTGCCTCAATTCGGCATGGCATGGAGGTGATCAGTTTGTGGCACTGCTGAGGTGGTATGGAAGCCCAGGTTTCTTTGACAGTGGCCTTCAGCTCATCTGCATTTTTTGGTCTCTTGTTTCTCATTTTCCTCTTGACTATACCCCATAGATTCTCTATGGGGTTCAGGTCTGGTGAGTTTGCTGGCCAGTCAAGCACACCAACACCATGGTCATTTAACCAACTTTTGGTGCTTTTGGCAGTGTGGGCAGGTGCCAAATCCTGCTGGAAAATGAAATCAGCATCTTTAAAAAGCTGGTCAGCAGAAGGAAGCATGAAGTGCTTCAAAATTTCTTGGTAAACGAGTGCAGTGACTTTGGTTTTCAAATAACACAATGGACCAACACCAGCAGATGACATTGCACCCCAAATCATCACAGACTGTGGAAACTTAACACTGGACTTCAAGCAACTTGGGCTATGAGCTTCTCCACCCTTCCTCCAGACTCTAGGACCTTGGTTTCCAAATGAAATACAAAACTTGCTCTCATCTGAAAAGAGGACTTTGGACCACTGGGCAACAGTCCAGTTCTTCTTCTCCTTAGCCCAGGTAAGACGCCTCTGACGTTGTCTGTGGTTCAGGAGTGGCTTAACAAGAGGAATACGACAACTGTAGCCAAATTCCTTGACACGTCTGTGTGTGGTGGCTCTTGATGCCTTGACCCCAGCCTCAGTCCATTCCTTGTGAAGTTCACCCAAATTCTTGAATCGATTTTGCTTGACAATCCTCATAAGGCTGCGGTTCTCTTGGTTGGTTGTGCATCTTTTTCTTCCACACTTTTTCCTTCCACTCAACTTTCTGTTTACATGCTTGGATACAGCACTCTTTGAACAGCCAGCTTCTTTGGCAATGAATGTTTGTGGCTTACCCTCCTTGTGAAGGGTGTCAATGATTGTCTTCTGGACAAACTGTCAGATCAGCAGTCTTCCCCATGATTGTGTAGCCTAGTGAACCAAACTGAGAGACCATTTTGAAGGCTCAAGAAACCTTTGCAGGTGTTTTGAGTTGATTAGCTGATTGGCATGTCACCATATTCTAATTTTGTGAGATAGTGAATTGGTGGGTTTTTGTTAAATGTGAGTCAAAATCATCACAATTAGAAGAACCAAAGACTTAAACTACTTCAGTCTGTGTGCATTGAATTTATTTAATACACGAGTTTCACAATTTGAGTTGAATTACTGAAATAAATGAACTTTTCCACGACATTCTAATTTATTGAGATGCACCTGTACTCTGGGTTCACTGCTTTCGACTCTTCCAAAAGAGCACCATAGGGCACCCTGGTAAGTCGGTGGAACACACTGGGTCTCATAAATGGTTCGCGGCTGAGGGCATCTGCGACTACATACTTAGGCCCAGGAATGTATTTGATGTCAAAATTATGCAAGCTTTGCCACCCATCTTTGTTCGCAAGCATCCAACTTGGGATTTGTTAGAATGTAGGTCAGTGGGTTGTTGTCTGTCCACACTGTGAAATGCTGACCTCTGAGCCAGTGACTAAATTTGTCGCAAACTGCCCGTTTTAGAGCAAAAAACTCCAACCTGTGCGCTGGATATCTTGATTCGGCATAATTTAATGACTTGCTAGCAAAGGCTATAGGGCGAGTGACCTTTCCACCATCTGCAACTTGAGAAAGCACCACCCCAAGCCCATTGCCAGAGGCGTCAACAGACAGCAAGAAGGGCTTACTGAAGTCTGGGTGTGCCAAAACGATCCTCTCAAGCAAGGCCTGCTTCAGAGCATTAAAGGCATCTCTACACTCTGGAATCCAGTCCGAAGAGGTACATTTTCTGCCTGCAGTCACCCGTTTCTGGCCTTTGCTATGTCTCCACATGGCTGATGTCAATGCAAAGAGAGGCTTACCAATGCGAGAACAGCCTTCAATGTACTGCTGGTAGAAAACCACCATGCCCAAAAACAACCTTATTTTTACCTGTGATTGAATGTCAGTGCCATCTTCCATAGGATCCTCTCTGTGATGTCAACAACAGCCCTGACCTTTTCATGATCTGTAGCTACACCTTCACTACTCACAATGTGCCTGAGGAACTTAACAGAGGGTTTCATGAAATTACACTTCTGAGACAGCTTTAGATTGTGAGCTTGGAGTCTTTGGAATACCATCTCAAGTCATTCCAGAGTGAGCTGTTCGTCAGGAGTGGAAACGATGATGTCGTTGAGATAGTACAGCATGCACATGAGGTTCTGATCACCAAATATGCTCATCATCCTCCTCATGAAGGTTGCAGGGCTATTGCACAGACCCTGCAGAAGCCTGTTATATTCGTAGAGTCCAAACGACGTAGTAAATGCAGTGAATCTTTTGTCATCCTCATGTACTTCCACGTTATAATAACCTGATGTTAAGTCCATTGTGGAAAAGAAGGCTTTTCCACCAAGTGCTGCAAGTGCATACACTTGATGTGGGAGAGGATGTGCATCCTTGATGGTGCATGCATTCAGCCAGCGGAAGTCTGTGCACAGCCTCAGATCACCATTCCTCTTCCAGACTAAAACCAGAGGTGATGCATAACCACTTGTCGACTTTCTGATTATGTCATGCTCCTCCATGTCGTCCAAGGCCTCACGCAGCTTCTCATAGTTTGAAGGTGACAGTCTCCTGTAAGGAAGTCTGAAAGGTTTCGTATCACTTAAGCAGATACTATGAACAAAACCTTTGGCTTTACCACATTCCAGTTCGTGACGTGAAAATATTGACTCATCCTTAGTCAAAGGTTCAACCAACTTCCCTCTCCAGTAGGGAGTCAAAGAGTTTGAGCTTATGTCGATATCCTGAAGTCCCAAGTTAAACAGTGCTGAGCTAGTCAACCCACGTGACATGGAGTCTGGTCTCACAGTCACGCACTGCTCACTGCTGCATTCAGTCAGTTTGTCAGTCTTCACTATATTGCACTGCAAATCAGCTGTCTGTTGAAAAGACATATCAAGACAGTCAATATCAAAAACTTATAGAGCCATGCAAGTGTAATAATTAATAATAATAATTCCTTACATTTATATAGCACTTTTCTTGGCACTCAAAGCGCTTTACATAGTATAGGGGGAATCTCCTCAACCACCACCAGTGTGCAGCATCCACCTGGATGATGCGACAGCAGCCATAGTGCACCAGAACGCCCACCACACACTAGCTATTGGTGGAGAGGAGAGTGATGTAGCCAATTCAGGGATGGAGATTATTAGGAGGCCATGATAGATAAGGGCCAGTGGGGGGAATTTGGCCAGGACACCAGGGTTATACCCCTACTCTTTATGAGAAGTGCCCTGGGATATTTAGTGACCACAGAAAGTCAGGAATAACATCTCATCCAAAAGATGGTGCTTCTTTACAGTATAGTGTCCCTGTCACTATACTGGGGCATTAGGACCCACACAGACCACAGGATGAGCAGCCCCTGCTGGCCTCCCTAATACCACTTCCGGCAGCAACCTTAGTTTTCCCCAGGAGGTCTCCCATCCAGGTATTGGCCAGGCTCAACCCTGCTTAGCTTTAGTGTGCAAACAGACAAGAGTTGCAGGGTGATATGTCAGCTGATGAGTGTAAAACTGACTGCCGTTGTTGGAGCTTATTCTCCCTCTGATACTCATCCAGTCTAACCCGCACATCAGCTGCAGTCCATTCATCAAATGGCTTACGCTCTGGATCAGGACAGTTTCAAATGAACATTACAGTAACTTCACGAAAAGGGTCATCAAGAGTTTTTACCTGTCTTTTCAGTCCTTCCTCAGCAATATCAATAGCTTTGTGCAGCCTAATCCAGTAGTCGAATGGCTTCTCATTTCGTAAGGGCAAAGTGTCATAGAAATCTGCCAAAGGCATGCACAAATGCACGGTGTCACTACAGTGTTGTTTGAGCATGTCAAAAACTGGTTTTGGACTCTCACTGTGGTTAATTAGTGGGTTCCTCCTCAGTCCCACCTTCACTACATCATGTGCTCTGCCCTGCAACTTTGTCAGTACTTCTTCAGCTTGGTCTTTTAAAGGCACTTCTCGCTTTCTTAAGTACACTTTTACTGTCTCCACCCACTCATCAACAGAAATGTTCTCTTCTCCATCACCTCTGAAGTATTGAGGATCAGTAACATCTTGCTTAACAATTCAACTAACATTTGACAGTTCACTCATATTAACAGTCGAATCACTTTGTTTGTTTTGTCCAAAAACCCCAGACTCAAGACAGGTGACAATGCTCTGGCCAATACTGCTGCCTATCTGTATCACTATGTCATTAATAAGGATCACTGGCACAGTTTAGATCAGGGAATTGGTACAGAATCATCAGGAACAGCACAAGACTGAGACATAGTAGGTGTCTACACATTAACACTTCTTGTGTGGATAGGGGTTGAAGAAAGTGGACCATTTTTATCACCCCCACCTATCTGATGTACCTGCATAAATCTTAGTACACCTCTCCCTCTTCCTATATTCATCTGACTATCAGAACGCTACATACCAGTATCAGTGTTTCATCAAAATCAAAATACCACTTGCAGGGGGGGGGGGGGGGGAATCAGTAAAATAAAATCGACAATATAATTCAGAATTCAAGAAATAGTAAACACTTTAGAATATCCCAAAACAGTATTTGAAGTTCTTGAGAGAATTAATTCAATTCAATTACGAAGATATTTTTTAGTCCATTAAACACTTTAGAAGTTCTCAGGAATTGAAAATAGTGTTTAAGATCCTTAACTAACAATTATTCACCTCTGTCTCAAATATATTTCAGTTCACAATTCATATCATACTCAAATGTCGAACCTCTCATCCACTCAGTCACGTTCATATCATATAACCCCAGACACTCCTCCACTGCCCAGCCAGTCCCACGAAGAGTGAAGCAATGGTCACGGCACCAGTTATAGCAGTGTGTTATCTGCGTTCTGTTTTGTTGACAATAAACTCTCAGGAGTCCAAAATCCTTGCTGTCAGATCCTAATTTTTGAATCTGGACAACAGGCATTTGAGGACTCATGCAGCAATTAAACAGCGTGCGGCAGCAGTGCACGATGCGCTGATAAGGATAACAATGGATCAGATTACAAATGATAATAAAACTGATTAAGGAAAGAAATAATCAACAAAATGCATATGTGTACATCACAGAAGGGTTTATAATCACAAATACACAGATATATAGAATGAAATCGGCTGTTACACAAAATATGAGGCTAATTGAAACACCACTTAAACTCTTGTGACCTACCGCTGAGAAAGCTCACGCAGACTGGGAACGAGCAAATTGCACAAACTCTCCGAATCAGCGTGGTGGCGAGAGAAAAAGAGGAAACCAAAATATGATCATGGCAAGTGGAATCACCAAATATTCTCGTCTAAATGCACACCTGCTACATCTAGAAAGCTTAACACAAATCTCATAAATCTTTTGTTTCAACAAACGGCTTCAACAGCGATCGTCAACGACATCATTTGATGTTCTGTACTTTTCAGAATTTGTTCATGAACTTTATTACAACCTGATGGTGAAATCTTCAAACTGCAAATGCAGGAACTAAATTTGGACTTTGCGCAGAGATGAGACCTGCTTTTGAAACATCTTAGCACAATGACATATTTCTTAGGAAAATAACAAATTGCGCTTTGCGCCACTTCATTTACATACAATACACCCACAGTTTGTGCGCCTACACGCACAGTAGCGCAAACACTCCATCCCATGCTCATTTGCGCTTTGCGCTGGCACGAAAATTGCACTTCGAATTAGATCTCCCATGGAAATTGGATAAAACGTTGCGCACGGTCGCAGAACGTTGGGCTGTGCTTTGTGCACACACGAAAATAGAGCCCATAGTGTTATTTTATTTGTTTTGGTGCAAGATGTGTTTTAAAGAACATCATTACAAATCTTTAAAGTCTTGAATGAAATTCAACTAAAGAATTGCGTTTTCCTTTCAGTCTGAGTGCATTATTCATTGAATAAACTGTCAACATTTTAATATTTGCTTTGGTTGAAAGTGAGAATCTTGATTTTAGGATAACTGAACTTAAGTAACTTAATAGTTTTGGACAAAATTTGATATTTTAACCTGATTCAACTAAATAGTGCTGGATTATTCAATTGTAATTACCTTAGGTTTACTGAAGTAAATAGAGTTATTTCTATGTAACTTTACTCTGTTAAGTTTACTGGTTTAACTTCAGTGTGTTCTGTTGTATACTGCACATTTTTGCAAATGTAGTAGGTCATCCAAGTCTTACATGCATATGAAAAATTCGCACATTATGCACAGTATGCATACTACGTTTTTTACTTACTTTCTAATTGCAAATATTTACCTTGAATGAAAGATTATGCCCTTATAAAGGTAAACAATGCCCCTGAAATTCAATTCCAGGGGGCAAATATACGATCAATAGTAATGTTTCAATGGATGTTCTTCATTCTTGGACTAAACTAGACATTTCTGAATGCTTTTATGACCTAGCTTCAAATTTCTGTAAAGTGAGTTTAGAATTAATTCTATATCAGACTTTACACCACATGTTGTCACCTTCGTGACTACTTCACTTAATTACAGACTCAAGTTCTTCTAGACGTTACATCAATGCCACAAACAATCATCTAGTGTCTGGTCGCTCACTGGGTCACCTATGATGTGGATGAAGAAGATAACAACCTATATCACTCCTAAACACACCAGAAGAGCATGATATCGCTTTCAGCCAACCAGTTGTAGTTTTGGCTCAGCAAATGGTATATTGTATGATAAGGAATCACTGGTACGGTGACCACACCATTATGCGGAAATAACATTTTTGACGATCATTCAAAAGTAGTCGTGAATATACTCCCTATATCCACACACAGTATATAAAAATGTCCACTTCCTCTTAAATAAAGAAGAAATGTTTGCTCAATGGTCTCAGTTGATGCACTGGAATGACAAATATACAACATTTTGTTTATCATAATGTTAAACCATCTACAGTCTCTGTTGCAACACTCATTTCATGTGTGTAATTTCTTTTTATATAATGCCAGATGTGCTTGAAGAGTAACATACTCTATGTTCATTGAGTTAAAAGCCTGCCTAACAGGATGCATATAACATTTAATCAATAATGCATTGATTAAAAGGAACTGATGAAAAGAGACAGCTATCAATTTATCTACTCGCAGTCTGTTGAACATCACCTGCATTTCCTCTGGCTCTTTGTGTAGCGTGTCTTTGGGGGGTCCCAGGTCACGGTTAACAATGTGCAGAATGTCATCACTCAAATGTTTTGACAAAACACTTCCTCTCTATCTTCCTCATAAAACATCGGTGCGTTTTCAATGGCGTGAAACCCTCACAAAGACATGCTGAACATGTGTCACACTCTATGGAATTGTGTCTTTGTCCTTTAATGCACTTATCTTATTGTTAGAAATAAAAGGTGTTAAGCTTTTAAACAATATCAGCTCCTACACATCTTTAGTATGTACAGTATGTGACAGCTGTAATTGTGTAATATTGGTCAGGCAAAGTGAAAAGTGAGTTTCAAAGTAATTATTGAGATTATTGAAATATGTTTTATATTATCCACCATATGTTTTTGTTTAAACTTACCTACACAAAACAATAGATTGCTATTTTGCTTGCCCACAAAAAGGATTGATTTAAGGTACGAATTGCATGCTCAAGTTCTTTACTTAGGTTTAGAGGTTAGTTCAAATCACTAACCCTAAGTATGAACAATAGTAATAGTTATGCTTGCCTTAGCAAACTCATTGAAAATGAAGTAGGATAGTAGTTAAAACTGAAACGTATGCAGTTACATTGAAAGAAATCTCTGCACAAGCTCACTGAATATCATTTCTCCTGTTGTAAAAAAGTAGAAAGGGGGTTGGATAAGCTGTCTGTGTGTTTCAGTGTGTTGGCTCAGTCTGCAGACCCCGGCCACAGCTGTCAATGTATGTGTCATCGATCACTGTGGCTTCAGCTTTGCTTTTCCAGTGGAATTTTGTGGATTTCAGTGCAACTTCCATTTTTAGCCTTACAACCAGAGTTCTGCTTTTCTACCCAGACATTTCAACATTTAAGTCTGGATTATTCACTTACCTATACGTTTATAAACCGATAATATTTGCACCCCTATTTGTTAACCGCCATGCAAAAATTGTAAGTCTTATTGCTTAAAAGTAATAGCACACCTCTCTCAACAAGCCGCATGATTTGAGGTAATTCATGTCTGTAGCACGAATGGTGCAGGTTAATACGCACTGATTAGGGGTTTGTTGAAATCTCTAACCCTAAGTATGAGCAATAGTAGCTTAATAGTGTGATGCATGCATTAACAAAAACCACTAATAGCAAAATATTTGCTACTAGTTGGATTGAATAACACTCTCTGTTCTTCGCATTAAACTGGACAGATGTTTCTCTGTGGTCACTTTTGGGCAGGAAATGATTACAGATGATTGTGGCTTTTGCTAAGAGTATTACAGTGTGTGACTTTGTCATATATTTGCATCTGCAGAATGGCAGATCGGAATTTCCTGCTCTTAACGGAAAAATAAACAATATTTAATGCAAGGTTTTAAAATGACCTACTGTATTTCTTATCATCAAAAAACTACCACATTCCCTTTAATGATAAAACAACAGGAGGGAATTTACCAAGAATGAATTGTGCTCGCTGAAAGCACCATTTAGTTGCACGTGCTGTGTGCATTGTTTTAGTGCCCTATACAGTAAATGAATTATGCAAACAGAATATGCAATAGAATTACAGCTAAAAACAGTGCGTTTGACTACATCGCACATCTGGATATTTCCTGTATCCAAGGGCGTAGATTTGGCTTGAACATTGGGGGGCTTGCAGCGTGAAGTATTTACTTGTTTCCATAAATCATGGTATAAATAGTTGGGGGGTTGTACTTGCTCATTTTGATTATTGGAGGGAACGTTATTTTTTGAATAGCTACTGCAATGATCACTAGAAAGTATGAACAAATATATTTTAAACAAAATCAAATTTACTGCTTGCTTTCCGTGGGTGGTAATAGCATAGATATTCATACATAGATATATTATTAGCAGCTGTTCCTATGGACCACGATATGTCAGGGTGTCAGCCATATTGGAAAGGTCAAGAGTTGTCCGTCAACACATGACAGGTACAGGTACGGTCTGCAACATTCTGGAGACTTTTGCAGCCAACTTTCAGATTATCTGATTTCCCATAAACATTGGGTAATATTTTAGATTATATAAACGTTCCTTACTTCGCTTATAAAACGGTTTTGTTTTGTTTTTTCATAGCAAACTGCAAATAAAGTCCTCTACAAATGAATATATCATGGCAAACATAGTGAAAGTTAGCACCCAGTCAATCAATTTATTACACGATGAACTGTTTCCACAAAAGTTTATGCAGCGATGATAGCACGTTACAACCACAAAGTAATCGTGTGCATGTAATCAATGATTCAAAGGTTGCATTTTCCCTCTAAGATTTCAGTTTTACTTCCTTTTTTCCAACAACACATCCAGCTTTGGCCACTGGAGGCAGTGATTTGAATTTTGGTAAGCACAGACCGATTTCAGCTGAAGAAGTTTCGACCTTCTGTCTCAGAATTCACAGTGAGATCAGTCTGCTCTATAATAATGCTGCCTTCACATGCTATTGGAATTACCTACTTTCCCCTTTTGAAGTCATAATTACGAGTACCTCACATTCAAGTGCCTTGTTGTCGGAAACATGGAGGATGCCAGGTTCATTTTTGCACATTTCTTGAAGAACTCTTGCTGAAGATAATTGAATTTTGGTCAAATGCTGTACTGTTTTTTTTTTTTCTCTGTATACAAATTTACAATATACATCAAATGCTGTGGAAATGTATATGACCAAAACAGCAAGTAATAACAATGTAGCTGTATTTAATTTTTTTTTATAAAACCTATAATTTTCCATACAATTTTACAATTTACATACACATGGTCTAACATACGATTTGCTCTGCTTGTGTTTTATTACAAAGGCCCAGTGACTGAATATCAAAAGTTAAGATGAAGTGCTATTATCCTTTACATTTGTGCATTTTATCCAAAGCGACTCAATTTATACATTTCATCAGTCCCGATAACCGAATTGTGACAACTGTTCAGTGAATTCACCATCCTGTGTCTTAAAAGGGCTTGACACTCGCAGCAAAAGTCCTGCCCAGTTTTTGCAGTAAATTATAATTATTATCTTGTTCAAAGGCTTTCAAAGAGCAGGAGGTTAATGAGTCAGAGAGCACTTTCATGTGGTCGCTGTGCCCCATCCCGTGAGCGGCTAAACACACTGTGTTCTGCGGACAATATTTGCTGCATCTTGAGTCCGGTGCTACACGCAGGGGCTACAGGCAAGCATTGCAAACATTCCATTTTAATTGAACACTTGTTGTCTTCAAAGGACAGAAGCTGTAGTCTAGATTCAAGGAATCTGGAATACAACAATAAGCCACATATCCGTCCAGCCCAAAGCCGCAGGCTATTTAAAGATACAGTAGGCTGTACTTTTTTGCCACTAAATGAAGCACCCACCCTTCCGCTGTGCTACATATTGGAAACAGATGCTGTTGGTTGTGATGCTCAGCTAATTTTTGTGGATTGGGATTTTTTTTTTGTTGGTGGAACTAGATTTCGTAGCAATCAAAGTTGGCGGCCAAACCATGCTAGCTTATAGCCACGAATAAAGACTGTTAGAATGTAGAGTGCCAATGGATGAAAGATGATAGCACATAGTTTATCATTTATAAATTATGCCTTTAAAAAAACTATTTGTTGATTAATGGTTTGTTTGGATGGCAATAATGGGAATAAATTAATGCCATAATTGATTGATAAATGATTGTTATGAATAAAGAAATAAGAGATAACTAGAGGTCATTGATATGATGCTAAACAGTAATTGCTTTTATATAGTGGAAATAGTTCAATAAATGGTACAAAAAATTATGTATATATATATACACACACACATATATATTTATTTATAATGTGTGTGTGTGATCTACTTCTGAAAATCCTGTCTAAATGTCACGTAAAATGATGCGGCTGGTATTGGTGCAATGATAACAAGACCTTGACTCGACACGTAAGAACTGCTAGCATGCAGCACAAACATTAGGCTTAAATGTACAACTAATCTACCTATCAGCGCGCCCATTACGCTGCCAATGTGCTCAACTTTACAGTGCATTTCTCTTTCATTTAAGATGACAGCTAAAGATCAATTATTTCCCGTTTTGCGGCCTGGCCCACATTCTCCGAGCGTTTGATGTGCTCAGCTGTGTTGTGGGGCTGCTACTGTTAGCCGCTCCCTACTTATACCATAATTACAGCATCTGCTCTTTATTTAAAGACCTCCAACTCAATGTTTTGACAACTTTATGGGCACACTTAACTGTCAGTGAAAGATCTAAAGCATTCACAGTGATTTTTAGGGGGGCAACAATCAGTGACTGAAAATTTAAAGGCATCAAAAACATAATGTGCTTGTGCGGAGCTCAACGTAAACTTTCAGATGAGAAATAATTGTCGGTGTGCAGGCGGGTCATTTCTGTTATGCATACCCTTTTCAACTCTGTACTGTTTAAAAATGAATATGTGTTGTAAAAGGGCATGCCCGATATTCACAAATATGCTCTGGTCAATAATAATAATTATAATAATTTTATTTATCACACATATAGAGTGAAATTCCTTTTTTTTTTCCACATATCCCAGCTAAGCTGGGGTCAGAGTGCAGGGTCAGCCATGATACAGCACCCCTGGAGCAGATAGAGTCAAGGGCCATGCTCAAGGGCCCAGCAGTGGCATCTTGGCAGGGCTGGGGCTTGAACCCCCAATCTTCTAATCAGTAACCCAGAGCCTTAACCGCTGAGCCACCACTGCCCCCTTCAAGCTCCAGCACTTAAATTTTGTTCATAATAACTTCATTATTTACACAATGGCAAGAAAGATTACAGGATTTTGAACTATGTTTTGAAATTGATACTGATTTCTGTGGTTTTATCAAACAGGATGGAATATTTTATAATTAGAATACAAACTACCACAAAACATCAAATCCATAGCAAATACTTACTACATACTACAGATGTTTGTGCTGTTGTTTTCCCAAATCATGTCCCGTCCTGGATGATGATGTCAAAAGGAACTAGCTTTTGTTCATTAGAGGGATATTACAAAATACTGAATGGACAGTAATAGTGAGGATATTGGGAAAACAACTATACATTTATTACAAGTTAAAATAATATTCCCAAGAAAGCACGTTTTGCTTACAACATTGGAACACATCTTAATAGTCAGTTTTTTTTTTTGTTAGAAGTTAGTGCATCACACCCCGTTACATGGCAAAAATGGCAACATCCACTCAAAGTAGTGAAATTATCCCAGCTAGCACACGCATATTTCCGAGCTGTTTAACAGTGTTTTTTTTATCTAGAAAGCATTATGTTCTAATTAACATCTGCTAAACATCTTAAAAACATCAGATTTACAAACATTCTAAATCATAAACGTCTCAAAGACATCTGCTAAATGTCTTTTTGACATCCGAGAGGAAACGTCCTATAAAAAAGTACATCTTCCAGATGTAAACACACATCAAATAGACATCTGGGAGATGTACGTGAGGGAATGTTACCACAAAATAATTCTGACTCCTCGGTCCCTCAGTTCTTTAATGGTACACTCAGTCATTTTTTCCTCATTAAAAAGTTTACCTCCTAAAGACATGAATTGTAATTTTGTAATTTATGTAGGAAATCATGAGCACTTGCATTGAAATGAAGACTAAATTCATATTAGTAACCTTATAAAAGCTGTTTTATTCTACATCAGGGGTGTCAAATATGTGGCCCGCTTGCCAAATGTGGCCTGCAAAGGACTGCAATGTGGCCTGCGGGATGATTTGAGGGGAAAAAAATATTTAAAACATTCACGGTTATTTAGCCTATTACATCGATATGATGATCTTTTTCATCTACAGCAGGGCAGATAAACGTTTTAATTTACGGTGTTACACGGATATTATAACTTGCATCACTGATGGAATTTCTTGTAATTACGCACGACATTCAGCGCTGGCGGATTTACGCCTATCAGTGGATGCTCCTCATGTCTTCACAAAAGTGCCATGACAACCCATCCCATTGTGAAGATTGTGCAATACCCCAATAGTAATTAAAGCAGCATATAGTTTATTTTGGACTTACTTTCCTGCTCCGATTTTCCCCACCGCTGTATCTCCGGCATCACAACTAAAGAAATAATATTTTACCCAAGTTTTGATTTTGCATTGTGTTTGCTTCCCTCAAAACCAATGAATACTCGCCAACCAAAGGACTCGCCAACTCACAATTTATTGGTTTGAATCAGTCTGACGGATCATTCACTGAATGAACTCAATGAAACACATCAGCTGAAGTTTGTCTATTATTTACTTACTAAACTGCAAGTCTTTGATCTCTGTCATGCCAAAATGAAACAAGACCTGTTTTGTGTACACAATTCATTAAAAACTTAATTCAGTCATTACACTTGTTGTTCAAATGATAACATTAAGATAGACAATTCTAGTAATAAATGGTTTTATAATTTTAATACATGTTTATATATATATATACATACTCACACACACACACACATATTAATAGTGCGACCCTCATACAGTGACGCTTAGTCCAATCTTGCCCTCGACCTAAAATGAGTTTGACACCCCTGGAGGGTCCACACATGGGGGCTGCCACGTTAACATTTTACAAAACCAGCCGAATACTACTCGCTTAATCTCAGTAACGGTCCTGTTATTTGACACTTTCACTTATTGATTAAAGGAATCATGGCTGACTGTGAATACAACATTTCTACAATTGCATCTGAAACTGAAAACTATTGATTTTAAAGAGCACCTATTATGGTTTTTCAAATATTACCTTTCATGTAGTGTGTTATATAGCTGTTTGTGAATGTAAAAAAGTCTGCAAAGTTTCAAAAATCAAAGTGCACGACAAATGTAGTTATTGACTCCCAAAAGAAAGAACCGATTCTGAACACCTGAAACGAGTCGTTAGTAATTCCACACTTACTTCCTGTACTAACCTACGTCATTTGGTAACAAAAAACCCGCCTCTGGTCTCCATTAGCTGCTCGTGAACAGCTTTGACCCGCCCTCAAACACTACACTAAGCGGTAGACCAATCACAACAGACTGGAATATCTGACCAATCAGAGCAGAGTAGTCTCTCTGAAAGGAGGAGTTTAGAATGAATCCTTTAGAACGGATCATTGAGTCGTTTTTGACACTGGGAAAAAAGGTAATTCTGCAATTTAAATTATGAGCAAATTAAAGTGTTTTTTGACCTTGGATGCATGTAAATCTATTGTATGAGACCTTTAAAACAAAATTAGGCATGTTTAAAAACTATAATATGTGCTCTTTAAATGATGCTGCATCCAAGCCACTAGGTGTCAGTGTAAGAAAAAAGTTAATGAGTGCACCTTAAAATAAAGCTAAATTTGCACTGAAGTCAGAATATTCTGCTAATACATGTAAGAAGTGCACATGAAAATGTACTGCAGAGTGGGAATGGCTCAAGCTACATCTTCTTGGACAATCATATAACCAACAGGCAAATGTTTTCCTACAGCGATACGAACTGACGCATTTCATCACACAAGGTTTATTACACTTAGTCTCAGAATTATCCTGTTGCAAACAGTTGAAAGGACAGATCTGAATGAAAGGCAAAGGATATAATCATGGCTGGCTCTGCCAAAAGTGACGCAACTCATTTGAGGATTTAAAGGCCAACATGTGGGGGCAAGTGTTTTAACGCCAGTCTGGAAAAGCGAATAAGGTTTTGGCATGGAGTTACCGCCATAAAAGAGCGCCAACTCTGGCTGCCAATCACAGACACGAGTGCGCTTCATACAATCTGACATGATACTCTAAAACAAAAAGACAAGTATCTATTGTGTCCAAAACCACACGTATCCAGGGACATGCAATGTGAGTTAACATATCACGGCATGCTGTCATCACTTTCAAATGTCGCTGATAAACACATTATTAAAATAGTGAAGGGAAAGTACATCTGGTCAATGGAGTGCAAACATGAATGAGCTTCAATGCAGTGCCACTGTACACACACGTCGTGTTCCTCGCGCTTTCTCTGCTGTGCACGTGGCAGGTGTCTGTGGCCGTAGGGTTTGGGATTGCTGCCAGATGATTTTATTTAGATAGACAAAAGGAGTGCCGAGCTCTCGGATTACAGAGGATGCAAACCAAGACAACACCAAGTCTGTGCAGCAGAAGTTGGGATTTTTGCCCATTGTATCCGTACAAAATAACTGTTCACCAAAACAATACTGTTATTGTGAAGAATGTGCGCTTTCCTACCACATTCGGTCACAGGTGGTTCGGCGAGGGAAGTTTTCAGGACGGTGATACTACAGTAGATGATGGTTTTGACGGTGTCATTCTCCCCTTCCCGTTTGTTGGAAATTAAAGGGATAGTTCACCCAAAAATGAATTCTCTCATAATTTACTCGCCCTCATGCCACCCCAGATGTGTATGACTTACTTCCTTCTGCTGAACACAAATGAAGATTTTTAGAAGAATATTTCAGCTCTGTAGGTCCATACAATGAAAGTAAATGGTGACCAGAACTTTGAAGCTCCAAAAGCACATAAAGGCAGCATAAAAGCAATCCATACGACTCCAGTGGTAAATCCAGTGTTTCCCATTAATTACCTAGACTGTGGCGGCCACTCAGTTACATAATGAGCCGAAAATATTTTTACAATTAATGTGCATTTAACTTTAAAATGTGCAAAATGTTCTCCCTAGAGGGCCTGAGGTCCACCCACCATAGTCTCACAAAATCCTGTGGGAAACACTGATAAATCTACATCTTCAGAAGCACCCTCATGTCATTTTTAAACCTATAAAACTTCTCCTTTGTGCAAGAATGCTGCTCTTTTACAAATAATAAAAGTAAATGGGGACAGACATTGTTAAGCTCCAAAAAGGATATGAAAGCACTATAAAAGTTGATAAAAGCAGTCCAAATGAATTCAACAACTGTGACTGTAGTAACAGTGGTATTTTGGTGGAAACTATGGTTTGTGCTTACAATCACCAAAGTCTTGATATGACATCTAAAAGACAGGAAATAATGTATGTGTTTTGATATTTTAAGGGGTTAACAGGTGTTGAAAAAAAAATACATAACATAAATATATTGTACTTTAGATTGTAACATTTTTAAAAAAAGAGTAACAGAAATGTAGGCTTGTGCATTATGAATGTGGGCTAAATTATACTGTAAGCCAAAGGCATCACACTAAAGTGTGTAATCATATACAATACTTCACTACATTGAGAAGCTATGGCTGCTGTGATGGACCAAAATTAAGCAATGCTGCCCTCTATTGAGTTAAGAACAATGCTTGTATGTACTGACCGTTAAATGCCCTCCAATAAAAACACACTCAACATTTTTATTATGGAAAGGAGTCTAATAAATGTAGGCCTTTATAAGGTAAATGTTTTTACAATTCAAAATGATAGCCTACATAACAGCTGGAACTGTCATTTTTCTTAGCATTTTTAATGTCATACTTTAATCAAGTAATGCATTTTTGTATATAGCTGTATATATATATCTGACCCATATTTAATATCAAATAAAAGTTAATGTTTATCTTTTTATAAAATTTCACACGAAAAAGATAGCATACCAGTTTTCAGATAGTATAACTTCTCAAAATAGATTATAGATTGTGTGACACTATGTAGTTTGAATATTAAGTAAAGGATCAAAAGGACAAAGTTCTTATCAGATGCTGCTCAGTGAAAATTTTAGTTCAGAGCATAGATTCAGAATATATGAGTATGAGATCTTTAATTATGAAAAGTTTATTTATTAAAATGTGATACAAATGAATGTTATTTTAAGTCAATAGCTTTTTAATTGCAGACAAGCAATTAATCTACTGAAAACCAAAAATAGAACAACCACCCGCCCGCCCGCAGCCTCGAAACTCATTCATCAGGGCCACCCAAAAATCAGCCTACAACACAGCAGCTAAAAAGTAGAAAATTCTTGACATTCCTAGTCAAACCCCTGCTCTGAATGCAACACATTAAATACCTCACACTATTTATACAATAATAAAAGACACAGAAATGCAAAACATGGCATCATACTCAACAAAGTACTTAAAGACAACATCACTGCGTACAACTCGATGTAAAGATCATTGAACAATAGGTGGATCTCAGTTGATTCTTCGAAGCCTTATCAAAGCATCTGTCAGATAAAAATGCAGGAGGCACTGGTGAAAGACGTCCGTGCGGGGTGAGCATGGCACAGGGTCACTCCCTCACACCCGATAACACTTTACAACACATGACTCATGGTCAATTTTACTGCAGTACAATGTCCTGTCGTCAAAAACAAACTTGCCTTAGCTACATTATATGACCACAAAATACAGATGACACAACGTAAGGCACTACAAAATAAGGCTTGAAACTCAAAAATTTTCAGAAAATGTTTGTCAACCCCAGGAGGTCAAACTTTGAGTCATTTTCTATTTATGTAAAATGAATTTTGTAATTTCACAGACCTGTTCTCGAAGTTTCATATGGGTTCTGATGGGTTCATATGTGATTTTTAGCTATAAACATTAAATAAACATAAAACAATATTTCCCTTAAAAAGAAAATAGTTGATTATTTTTTTCATACAACAACTTGGGTAACAGGGTTGAATGGTTGAGCTTGATGAATGCAGTCAACACTACAATTCTATTCTACATATCTAATATTTATATAAAGGTGCAATATGTAACAATTTTCATGTAATATTTGCCCTTTTTTTGCCAATGCATGAACGGCTTGTAACGCAACCTTCCCGGACTTCCTAGGTTGCCTATTAAAGCCTGTAGACAGATTTTCATGCAAAGGGAGCGGGTCATTTTTGCCGGGAAATTCCAAAGGATGTGATGATTATGCACGCTCCCGAGAGCCTTGCATCAGTGCTTCTCTTCCGCTATTCAACAGCGACAACAAACTGCAACACTAGGTATGGTATCCAGCAAACGGCCGGCTCCCAGCACAACACCGACTCCTACACAAACTCAGAGTAAGCCAAAAAAACAAAATAACATTCATCTACTGAATCCCGTCTGGCTAAGCGGGAATGTGATCGTGGTCAAGCGAAAACTAGAGTGAACATCGGCAGGGCATTTGATTCCTGGAGGGACCTTCGTTTGGTTTTGGGGATCAGAACCGACCCTGAATTGGCGTTCTTCTTATTGGACAGGTAAGCTTATATAACTGCAAAGCTTGTGAAATATAGTATATATAGACCATAAGGATTGGTCTGTGTCATTTTAGCTAAACTACAATAACACATGAAATGAATGCTAGACAATGTTCAAGATAATGCAAAAAGCTCCATTCATTAGTGTAACGTAACTTTGTTATACAGAAAATATATACAATCTATTATTATAAAACAATAGCGCATCGATATATCAAAATAACAGTTGTGATGGAATCACATCAATACGAATTGTGTCAACATATTTATAATGTACAGTCTATTTTATAAACAGCTACTGTCATCATCCACCAAATTTAGCTAACGGCAATTGATAAAGCTAGCTAGCTAGCTAACGCCAACATTGACTGCATTTATACAATAGCCTATGTATCATGCAAAGAAAAGTGATTACTTCAAACTACAGTCTCGCATAGTCAGACCTATATCCACACTTTGTTTTAGCCCTGTTCCAGCACTGGAGAGTCAAATATAATATACAGTCTCAAAGTTTGTAGTAAAACAATCATAACTGTCATTTTAATTATGCTACCTCATCTGTCAGCATGATGCTGTTACGTTACGTCATTGTTTTGATGCTCGCGTCCCTATGGACTGAGCATGAGCAACAGGCAGCTGGCTGTAGTTCACTTAACGGCCACAGGTGTCATTAATAACAAGGGTTTTTGAATCTTACATACTGCACCTTTAAAAAAAAGAAAAACATGGGATTTGTGCTTTTATTCCTTAAAAAAAATGCCTTTCATTTTTTTCCATAGGCAAATTGATGTTTAACGATAACTCGTTGACTTATAAACAATTGCTAAACCATAACTTATGCTTCTGTTGAAGCCATCAGTTATTTCCACTTCATATTTTTAAAATAATGTATAATAGTGCAATTTTAGAAGAACTTCACTGTACATGATCCCGAGGAGAAACAATCCACCAATCACAGAATCACGGCAAAACATCTCTGCAGTGACCGCTCACTCCCATGACACTAGCTGCGTCCGAAGCAGTGTACTGTCACAGTATGTACCGTATTTGAAGAAGGACGCACTTCTCGGCCGGTAAAACCATACGTTCTGTTAGCTATGCATGCAAGTAGTATGAACAGATTTCAGACATACACTGGCGGCCAAAAGTTTGGAATAATGTACAGATTTTGCTGTTTCGGAAGGAAATTGGTACTTTAATTCACCAAAGTGTCATTCAACTGATCACAAAGTATAGTCAGGACATTACTGATATAAAAAACTATTTGAAAAAAAGTCATTTTTGATCAAATCTAGACAGCAGCCATCACTCCAACACCTTATCCTTGAGTAATCATGATAAATTGATCATTTGGTACTAGAAAATCACTTGCCATTATATCAAACACAGTTGAAAGCTATTTGGTTCATTAAATGAAGCTTAACATTGTCTTTGTGTTTGTTTTTGAGTTGCCACAGTATGCAATAGACTGGCATGTCTTAAGGTCAATATTAGGTCAAAAATGGCAAAAAGAAACAGCTTTCTCTAGAAACTCATCTGTCAATCATTGTTTTGAGGAATGAAGGCTATACAATGCTTGAAATTGCCAAAACTGAAGATTTCATACAAAGGTGTACACTACAGTCTTCAAAGACAAAGGACAACTGGCTCTAACAAGGACAGAAAGAGATGTGGAAGACCAGATGTACAACTAAACAAGAGGATAAGTACATCAGAGTCTCTAGTTTGAGAAATAGACGCCTCACATGTCCTCAGCTGACAGCTTCATTGAATTCTACCCGCTCAACACCAGTTTCATGTACAACAGTAAAGAGAAGACTCAGGGGTGCAGGCCTTATGGGAAGAATTGCAAAGAAAAAGCCACTTTTGAAACAGAAAAACAAAAAGAAAAGTTTAGAGTGGGCAAAGAAACACAGACATTGGACAACAGATAATTGGAAAAGAGTGTTATGGATCTTAACCCCATTGAGCTGTTGTGGGATCAGCTAGACTGTAAGGTGCGTGAAATCTGTACATTATTCCAAACTTTTGGCCGCCAGTGTACTTCATCAGGGGACGTGGGCATTGTCTTGTGACCCGAATATATGACGTAAGAACAACAGCTGCGAAAACATTCTGCTCTGGTTTTGTTCAACAAGCACCATTTTGCTATATATTGCACTTGCAGTTGAGAAGAGCCGTCCAACACACGATTTACCGGCGTTTGTTTGAATCTAGTGTTTTGAACGCGACTTCGCCTCAGCTCCCAAGCGATTATGGGATCGGAAAGTGTCCAGTCGATCCGCACTTCAAAATCTCACCAAAAATAGTTCATCCGGGTATTTCTTGCTTACTGCTTCATGAATACTGTGGATTTGGACATACTACTCCATTGGCATACTGTTTTTGGCATACTATATAGTAGGGAAGTATGGATATTCGGATGCAGCAACTGTGAATGACTTCTTATTTCTATATGTCTGAAAATTTTGCAATAAAATGTACATATATTGTTCCTATAATCATCAACAACTTTAAATGAATAGTTTTATATTTTTAATTTCTATTACATCATTTGCAGTGCTTCATGTGCTTGTAGCTCATTCCCTCATTAAAGACGTTAAGTACACAGTCTCGTACCTTTGCCTCTCTGTCAAATTTTCTAATATTTTTTTGCTTCAAATAAAATTTTATTACGTTATGATTCATCTCAGAGCTGGTTGGTTTGGTCCATGGCTTAGGACTCTTTAATCAAACTAATTCCCACTTTAAAATCTCTTATGTTCATATACATCATCTTAATGAACAGGAATGTGATCAATAGCTTCATATTATTTCACTTTATTGTGCTATGCATAGAATAGACAATTTTTTTTTATTCATCAGTCACTTTATTATAAAGGCAAATTATTCTTTAGTCTATAGAAAACACAAAATGACCTTGAGGTCTTATTTTAATGGAGGGAATAATCTCAAAGGCAGTTCACTTAAAAAAAAAAAAAAAATAGTTTTAAAGAGGATTCAATCATGAGGAATCAAATTTCCCTTGAACTTTTGAGATAAGGGTTGTTCTGCAAAAAAGGAGCGATGAATCAACATTATGCCAGAAAGCTGTTAAGATTATGTTTTAATGAACACAGAATATTCATTTAAAGACCTTAAAAAACAACATTTATGTACTTGTATATTAATGTAAGCACACCACAAATATGATGTCCTTTTCTATTTTTAAAATAGGGGGGGAGATTTTTCCCCTTTTTCACCCAATTTGGCATGCCCGATTCCCAGTGCGCTTTTAAGTCCTTGTGGTGGCGTAGTGATTCGCCTCAAACCGGGTGGAGGATAAATCCCAGCTGCCTCCACATCTGAGACCATCAACCCGCGCATCTTATCACGTGGCTTGTTGAGCGCGTTGCCACGGAGACATAGCGCGTGTGGAGGCTTCACGCCATCCACCGCAGCATCCGCGCTCAACTCACCACGCGCCCCACCGAGAACGAACCACATTATAGTGACCACGAGGAGGTTACACCATGTGACTCTACCCTCCCTAGCAACCGGGCCAATATGGTTGCTTTGGAGACCTGTCTGGAGTCACCCAGCACACTATGGAGTGGTGGTGGCGTAGTGGACTGAAGCACTGATCTGGTAAGTAAAAGGTTGTTGGTTCAATCCCCACAGCCACCACCATTGTGTTCTTGAGCAAGGCACTTAACTCCAGGTTGCTCCAGGGGGATTGTCCCTGTAATAAGGGCACTGTAAGTCGCTTTGGATAAAAGCGTCTGCCAAATGCATAAATGTAAATGTGAACTAGCGAACTAGCGAACATGGTAGCCAGCGTCTTTTACCACTGAGCTACCCAGGCCCCCTGGAGTTCATTAAAAGTGATTTAAAAAGCATGATTAGAAGTGATACCACATCAATTTAATACCAAAATAATGTTTTTTACACAGACTAGTTTGTCTCAGCGCCCAAAGACAATAAATCATCAATTTACAGAGCAAAAATGATTATCCCAAACATTCCCGGACGTCTTTGCCAAAGGTCGCATCCAGCTCTACGGATACCTCTTAAACTATTTCCGTTTGTTCAACACCTCGACAGTCTTTTTACCGTAATGATAGTAGCTGTAACCAGAAACTGTAGTCGTCAGTGCTGTAATGTACCTGCAAACAATTGAACAAATTTAATATGGATTCAATTACTTTGATATAATATTTGGAATAATCTGGATTGACATATATTAGACGAGGAAGCGCTTACCACAGTGACTGCAGTAAAACACTGTCAGTATAGTGAAACACGGGTGAGGCGAGAGACGCGGCCACCAGAAACAACTGAACTGCCGTGTTCATCTGAAACACATACGGGCATCTCAACACTTCTAAAACACCTGGATATCAGCAGAGATGCTCTGATGTCAAGCGGTGAATTTATTTCTCTGTAACTGAATTTAAATCTACTAAACAACTCTCTCTCAATCAGTGAATCATGCAGGTCTTGAAATCATGGTCACAATATATCAGTGACATTATCAGTACTGAAAAATGTTAGTATTTTTTTTTTTTTAATGATCTGAAATGGTCTAAATTAGCAGACAATATCACATCTTATTTCTTAGAATTCAACAATTTATTCTGTTCCTTTGCAAGGGAACAAAACAGTTATCCATAATTTCTACTGTACTTAATATGCATTTATTATAATGTTTTGATGCCTGCTTTTACCAGAAGCATGAACAATTCTAGATTGGGGTTTTATTGTCAATTTTTAAAACAAATTATAAACAGTACAGATTTATAATCATGGAATTCATAATGGTTATCCGCCATAACATTAAATAATTATCTTAAATTGATATGGGGCAAATGTTGTATCTCAATGCATCCCTGGTTCAGAGTTTAAGGAATATTCAATACAACTTAAGATCAATCGACAGCATTTGTGGCACAAAAATCTGGGTTACAGTGAGGCACTTACAATGGAAGTGAATGTGGTCAATCCGCAAATGTTAAAATACTCAAAAAGTATAACCACAAGACGTAAACAATGTGTGTGTTAAATTAATTTAGTGTGATAAAATCGCTTACTAACTGCATCTGTGTAGTTACTGTATATCCAATTTTACAAGGGAATTTGAACATGTTGTTAATCCCAATAATAGTTTTTATCAAATAAAATAAAGTAGAAGAGATTTTAGGGTTTTTGCACCTTGTGGCTATACTTTTGAAAAAGCGAGTATTTTATTGTTTTCAGACTGACCCCATTCACTTCCATTGTAAGTGCCTTTCTATAATTAATTTATTTTTATGAGGGGAATGAGTCAAAATTATTTTCTGTGGAAATTAACATTACGCCACAAATGCTGTCGATTGATCTTAAAGGATAAGTTCACCCAAAAATGAAAATTCAGTCATTGTTTACTCACCCCTGTGTTGTTATAACCCTATATGACTTTCTTTCTTTTTCTTAACACAAAGGGAGAAATTGTGAAAAATGTTGTGCACAGTGATGTCATACAATGGCAGTTTATGGTGACCACCTCTTCAAGCTCCAAAAGAATGCAAAACATGCAGCATTTTTTTTCTGGCCAATTTGGAATGCCCAATTCCCAATGCGCTCTAGGTCCTTGTGGTGGCGTAGTGACTCGCCTCAATCCGGGTGGCGGAGAATGAATCTCAGTTGCCTCCGTGTCTGAGACCGTCAATCCGCGCATCTTATCACGTGGCTTGTTGAGTGCGTTACCGTGGAGACATAGCACGTGTGGAGGCTTCACGCTATTCTCCGCGGCATCCACGCACGACTCACCACGCGCCCCACCGAGAGCGAGAACCACATTATAGCGACCATGAGGAGGTTACCCCATGTGACTCTACTCTTCCTAGCAACCGGGCCAATTGGTTGCTTAGGAGACCTGGCTAGAGTCACTCAGCATGCCCTGGATTCGAACTCGCGACACCAGGGGTGGTAGTCAGTGTCTTTACTTGCTGAGATACCCAGGCCCCTCACAGGCAGTGTTTTAAATGTGAGTGTTGTGGAGCTGGTGTTGTGCAGGCATAGAGACACAAACTGCTCATACCTTTAGAGATCCTTGGCTCATACACAGAAAACACTATTATGAGCATCGGAAACTCTGTTTGTAGCAGATGACAGCAGGCAGGCACTAATTCACTTTTTAGCACGAGTCATATACAGACTACATATTTATTTATCTAGTAGCCTTTTGCGGTTTAATATTTACTGTGATTCATGTAGCGACCTGCTTTTCCGGATTGGGAATCTGCCGTCATTACGTCAGAGCTCCTTGGTCTAACAACACAGAAACACTTCAAAATAAAAGCTCAGCCAAAATAAAAGCTCAATTTAAATGAAAAAATATGACAGAAATAG
Source organism: Myxocyprinus asiaticus (assembly GCF_019703515.2). Classification (NCBI taxonomy): domain Eukaryota; kingdom Metazoa; phylum Chordata; class Actinopteri; order Cypriniformes; family Catostomidae; genus Myxocyprinus; species Myxocyprinus asiaticus. The sequence goes on along the minus strand of NC_059360.1, from coordinate 46,772,599 downwards.
ATCACTACTATATAGTTATGTAATATTCACTGTTATACTACTACTACTACTAATAATAATAATAAATCAGTAGTAACTGTATTATATTTAAGCAATATCTCACATTTGTGATGCTCTATTATGCAGCACTTTATTTGACAAAAATAATACAAAATTATGTAGATTGTTATACTTTCATTTGAATAAAGTTTCAATTAATTTATTTAAACTCAATTTTGATTATAAAATTGAAATAAACTACTGATCTACGCAAGGTTGTGGTATTTATAATAAAGGGGCGGAGTTTAAGCGGACTAAATGATTGGAGAAGTCCTGCATACATCACCAGAGAGAAGTCTGTCGTTTCACTGGAAAATCGAGTTATTACATTTGAATTAAAAATTACAAGGTCAAAAAAATAAAAAAATAAAACATATGCATGGATGAATCGTTCACAATAAGATCAATAACATGCATTTAGAAAATAGATAGGGTGAATTTTCATTTCATGCCGACTTTAACTTGTATTGAAGCTGTATTGTTTCTTAAATAAAATCTGATACATTGACAAACACAAGCTCAAAAATGACAATCTATAGTTAAAATTAAAGACTGCATGTATAGATTATAATTACGTTTTCTGAAGAGACGAATATGTATCAAGTAATAAAAGATAAAATCTTTACCTTGCTAATGAGCGTTGGTTTTAGTCGGGCAGTGGTGTAACAAGGGTTGAAGTATTTGCTGAGTGTTACCTGTATAGTGAAAAAAAGAAAATACAAGTGAAATGATTACTTACAAACATATAACACATCTAGGTGCTTTCAAATATTATATATTTAAATTTGTTGTGTCAGTGCACGCAAATTTAGACAATTTCCACAGTAGGGTACAACAGGGCCCCCCGGGGTAAAAGGCACTTTTGATTTTATTCTCTCCCAAAACACTAAATAGCAACAAAAACTACCACAGTACTTTTCCCCCCACTTTTTTTTTTATCCCCTTTTCTCCCAGTTTGGAATGTCCAATTCCCACTACTTAGTAGATCCTCGTGGTGGCGCGGTTACTCACCTCAATCCGGGTGGCGGAGGACAAGTCTCAGTTGCCTCCACTTCCGAGACAGTCAATCCGCGCATCTTATCACATGACTCGTTGTGCATGACACCGCGGAGACTCACAGCATGTGGAGGCTCATGCTACTCTCCACGATCCACACACAACTTACCACACGCCCCATTGAGAGTAAGAACCACTAATCGTGACCATGAGGAGGTTACCCCATGTGACTCTACCCTCCCTAGCAACCAGGCCAATTTGGTTGCTTAGGAGACCTGGCTGGAGTCACTCAGCACACCCTGGATTCAAACTCACGACTCCAGGGGTGATAGTCAGCGTCAATACTCACTAAGATACCCAGGACCCCCCACAGAACTTTTCTTTTTGGAAGTTTTGGAAGTAATATGATTAAATATTTAATACATTTTACAGATTATTACATTTATTTTGAATGAAAATACTTCTGTCATTTTCAGTTTTGTTCAAGATTATTTCATCAAATGTTTTTCAATAGCTGTCCAATTAGTGAAATGATGGTATTTTGGGCAAAAAGCCCCTCTGTTGCAGAGGCTAAAGACCCCCATAAAACACACTGTTTTAGTTAAGTGGGGCGAAAAGATTTGGTATGAATTTTAATTAAAAAAAATATTATTAAAATATATATTATTATTCATTTTCAAACAAATTATGTTGCTCCATTCATATTCAATACAAATACATTTATTTTTTCAGTCTAAATAAACTCTGTGACCAGAAATGTTTAGCCTCACTGTACCCTTCATAAAACAAAGTTCTGACACCACACTTTTAAGTTTCATAGCAGTTTGTCAATGTGACTAGAAAACACCAAAATAATTAAGTTAATCACATAAGTCAAATTATTATAGTTCACACTTACTGGAGGAGGAACAGTTTTATACCGCACATAGAAAACAGCAGCGATCAGTGCAATATCTCTGGATATGACCAGCGCTGTCAGTGGAGCTTTGAACAAACACAAGAGAAGACTGTTTCATGAGCCGTTCACAACTGTGACAGGTCTGAATATGCAATATTGAAACTACTCATTAATAAGGAGCCCCTAAGAGGACAGGGCGGGAATTTTTTTACTGAAATAGTTTTGCGTTCCCTCGCAATACATTTACCATGGTTTGACTACAGTAACCATATTTTAACCATGATATTCGTAGTGAAACCATAGTGATAATACAGGAAAACGCAAACTATGGTAATACAAATCATAATTTTGTGGGTATCGTGGTTTTACTATGCAAATACCATAGTTTAACTATGGTTTTACTATAGTAATATTGTGGTTACACTTTAAATAAGGTTCAGTTTGTTAACATTAGTTAACAACATTAGTTTATATGAACTAACAATGAATAACACATTTACAGCATTTTGGTTCATGTTAATTTCAACATATGATTTTAAAAATCAAAAGATGTATATGTTAACATTAGTTAATGCAATAATAAACTAACAATGAAAAAATGTTAATTAACATTAACAAAGATTAATAAATACTTTAAAACATATTTTGTTCAAGGTTAGTTAATGATACCTAATGCATTTACTAACAAATGTAACCTTATAATAAAGTGCTACCAATATAGTAAACTGTGGTAACCATAGTTTTTGGCGGAAAACATGTTTTTTTTTTTCTTTTTCTATAGTAATATTGTAGTATCCATGATTGTTGTAGGCCAACAGTTTTTTTAGTAGATGGGTGCATTATTTTTACTATAATAATATTGTAGTGCCTATGAAAAGTTAGTTAAGTAACCATGTTATTTTTGCGGAAAACATGGTTTTAATACAGTATATTGTATCCACATAGTAGCCATGGTTTTACTATAGATTAACCATGGTTACTATGTGGATACAATATACTGTATTAAAATGTATACATTTTATTTATGTATATTTACCATATACAGGAAAACAAACACTATAGTAATAAAAAGTATAATTTTGTGGTTATTATGATTTAATCAAAATAACCACAAAATTATAATTTGTATTACTATAGTGTTTGTTTTCCTGTATTAGTACAATGGTTTTACTATGAATATCAAGGTTCAAATATGGTTATTTTAGGAAAACCATGGTAAATTAAAAACACAAAACTATTGCGAGGGAACGAATAACTATTGCGAGGGCACATAAAAATATATTGCGAGGGAATGCAAACTGTTGCGAGGGAACGCAAAACTTACTGCGAGGGCACATAGAAATGTATAGCATGGGAACGCAAGACTTATTGCAAGGGCACATAGAAATGTATTGCGAGGGAACACAAACTGTTGCAAGGGAACGCAAAACTTACTGCGAGGGCACGTAAACATATTGCGAGGGAATGCAAAACTTATTGCGAGAGCACACAGAAATTTATAGCGAGGGAATGCAAACTGTTGCGAGGGAATGCAAAACTTATTGCGAGGGCACACAGAAATGTATAGCATGGGAACGCAAAACTTATTGCAAGGGCACATAGAAACGTATAGCGAGGGAATGCAAAACTTATTGCGAGGGCACATAGAAATGTATTGCGAGGGAACACAAACTGTTGCGAGGGAACGCAAAACTTACTGCGAGGGCACGTAAACATATATTGCGAGGGAATGCAAAACTTATTGCGAGAGCACACAGAAATTTATAGCGAGGGAATGCAAACTGTTGCGAGGGAACGCAAAACGTATTGCGAGGGCACATAAAAATGTATTGCGAGGGAACACATAACTTATTGCGAGGGCACATAAAAATGTATTGCGAGGGAACGCAAACTGTTGCGAGGGAACGCAAAGCTTATTGCGAGGGCACATCGAAATTTATTCCGAGGAAACACAAACTGTCGCGAAGGAAAGCAAAACGTATTGCTAGGACATATAAAAATGTATTGTGAGGGAACGCGTAACTTATTGCGAGGGTACATAAAAATGTATTGCGAGGGAACGCAAACTGTTGCGAGGGAACGCAAAACTTATTGTGAGGGCAGATAAAAATGTATTGCGAGGGAACACAAAACTTATTGTGAGGGCACATTAAAATGTATCGTGAAGGAACATAGAAATGTATTGCGAGGGAACGCAATACTATTTCAGAAAAAAAATCCTGCCCTGTCCTCTAAGAGGCTCCGTACATTAACAACTTAGATTGGAAAAACACATCAGAACCGAAAGGCTGCTTGATTTAACTGTTGAAACACACACACGCAGTTTTTCCTGAAATACCTGAGTAAGTAAATTTGGGAGGTCTGGTGACTAAAGGTCTGAGCTGGTAAATTAAAAGTTGTAGGTCCAAACCCCACAGGGGCAGACTCAACCATCACTAAACTAACATTTTAGGAGGACTCAACCGGTTGTCTGCTAAATTACATATCAGTAATACGTAATTCAATAAGTGTATAATTTCACCTGGTATGAGTTGTGCATATGTCAGACTAACATAGAGCACGCTGATGAGAATTTTATCAGCCAATGGGTCGAGAGCGCTGCCCAGAGCTGATTTCTGATTTGGCCAGTTACGAGCGATGTAGCCATCCAACTGGAAGGCAAAAAGGCGTTTCACAGATGAAGCAAGTAATTACATTCTGATGCAAGACAGCGAGGACAAACATTTATTTGCTTTGGAATAACATGTACTGATGAATGATTCACAACCAGGAATGTGTATTGAGAAAGTAAACAGGGTCAATGTGGATTTCATGCTGATTTTAAGTGTTAGAGATCATAAGAAATCATAAGTTTGGTTTTCTTGAATTTACCAAGTCTGTTGCTCCGGCCAGTACAAAAAGCCCCAGGGACACGTGGAAGTATTGCTCTATTATCAAGTATCCAATAAGAGGCGACAGCACGATCCGGGCCATGCAGAGGTAATTAGGGATCGTCCATGGATTCTCATACTGTTGATAACAAACACAAAATATGTGCATAAGTGAAATTAATCGACACTGATCTTTCTAAACAGACAAGATAAAGTTGATTCCGGAGTTATAGGCGAAAACGGAAATGTGCTAATTATAGCGCCATCTAGTTTCAGATGGATGTGTGTATGTGACTAAATAGTGGGGTGGATTTGGGACCATCCCAAAAAATTTGGGATCTTTACGATTTACAGTCTCTGACAACCAGATACTTTTAGGGCTGAATAAAATAATACGAAAATCAGTACAAATACAGAAGAGTTTCAGCACCTTTGGTGTTTGGACATGTAATGGTGCATTCCAGAACTTTGCAGATGTACATTTCTGAAATCCAAAAAGTAGATACAATGTAGGTGCACTAACTGAAGAGCCACAATTGTGTTGCTTATTCTCATTAATATTTGCTGTATTTTTTGGACTCTCGGAAATCATGATTTTTACTCTATTGTTTTTATATGAATACATAAAAGTACATTTGTAGTTTTTACATTATGTGTACCTCAGACCTTTGTTTTGTAGGACAACAAAAACTAGCTTCATGCCATGTGAACTACATTTGGTTTTTAACCATTGAAATTGGGTAAAATGTCACAATTTATGCATGGAGCCACATTGAGAGTCCCATATTTCTGAATTTTAACCATATACAGGTGCATCTCAAATTAGAATGTCGTGGAAAAGTTCATTTATTTCAGTAATTCAACTCAAATTGTGAAACTCGTGTATTAAATAAATTCAATGCACACAGACTGAAGTAGTTTAAGTCTTTGGTTCTTTTAATTGTGATGATTTTGGCTCACATTTAACAAAAACCCACCAATTCACTATCTCAACAAATTAGAATACATCATAAGACCAATAAAAAAAAACATTTTTAGTGAATTGTTGGCCTTCTGGAAAGTATGTTCATTTACTGTATATGTACTCAATACTTGGTAGGGGCTCCTTTTGCTTTAATTACTGCCTCAGTTCGGTGTGGCATGGAGGTGATCAGTTTGTGGCACTGCTGAGGTGGTATGGAAGCCCAGGTTTCTTTGACAGTGGCCTTCAGCTCATCTGCATTTTTTGGTCTCTTGTTTCTCATTTTCCTCTTGACAATACCCCATAGATTCTCTATGGGGTTCAGGTCTGGTGAGTTTGCTGGCCAGTCAAGCACACCAACACCATGGTCATTTAACCAACTTTTGGTGCTTTTGGCAGTGTGGGCAGGTGCCAAATCCTGCTGGAAAATGAAATCAGCATCTTTAAAAAGCTAGTCAGCAGAAGGAAGCATGAAGTGCTCCAAAATTTCTTGGTAAACGGGTGCAGTGACTTTGGTTTTCAAAAAACACAATAGACCAACACCAGCAGATGACATTGCACCCCAAATCATCACAGACTGTGGAAACTTAACACTGGACTTCAAGCAACTTGGGCTATGAGCTTCTCCACCCTTCCTCCAGACTCTAGGACCTTGGTTTCCAAATGAAATACAAAACTTGCTCTCATCTTAAAAGAGGACTTTGGACCACTGAGCAACAGTCCAGTTCTTCTTCTCCTTAGCCCAGGTAAGACGCCTCTGACGTTGTCTGTGGTTCAGGAGTGGCTTAACAAGAGGAATACGACAACTGTAGCCAAATACCTTGACATGTCTGTGTGTGGTGGCTCTTGATGCCTTGACCCCAGCCTCAGTCCATTCCTTGTGAAGTTCACCCAAATTCTTGAATTGATTTTGCTTGACAATCCTCATAAGGCTGCGGTTCTCTTGGTTGGTTGTGCATCTTTTTCTTCCACACTTTTTCCTTCCACTCAACTTTCTGTTAACATGCTTGGATACAGCACTCTGTGAACAGCCAGCTTCTTTGGCAATGAATGTTTGTGGCTTACCCTCCTTGTGAAGGGTGTCAATGATTGTCTTCTGGACAACTGTCAGATCAGCAGTCTTCCCCATGATTGTGTAGCCTAGTGAACCAAACTGAGAGACCATTTTGAAGGCTCAGGAAACCTTTGCAGGTGTTTTGAGTTGATTAGCTGATTGGCATGTCACCATATTCTAATTTTTTGAGATAGTGAATTGGTGGGTTTTTGTTAAATGTGAGCCAAAATCATCACAATTAAAAGAACCAAAGACTTAAACTACTTCAGTCTGTGTGCATTGAATTTATTTAATACACGAGTTTCACAATTTGAGTTGAATTACTGAAATAACTGAACTTTTCCACGACATTCTAATTTATTGAGATGCACCTGTAGGGCCTTAAAATTGGAGAAACAAAAAGGAAAGTTTGTTCTGAACCTGAAAATAAAATGATATTAAGAAAGCTTTAATACTTCTAGAGTCGTAGGCATTTGAACATAGGAAAAACAGACACACACAGTGTTTTTTCCCATTTTTTAACTCACACAATTGGCATATAATGCAACAAGGAGTGCTGAAGTCAACTGATTTTAGTAATATACCTAACTATCTCTGTGAAAAAATAAAATCATGATGCTGACATTTTGCTAAGGTTAATTTTTTGACCAGTAATTTTGCTCCAAAATCATAAGCAAAAATTATCATTTTGACCTCCCTCTAGATAATCATGGATTACTCAGTAAATATTGATCCATGGCATTTAATATTTTGACCAGTGTTGGTTAAGTTACTCTAAAAAAGTAATTAATTACTAACTACTAATTACATCTTCTACAGTGTAGTTAGATTACTGTACTAATTACTCTGTCTGAAAAGTAATTGCATTACTTATTATTAATTACTTTCTTAAACCCTGATCAACCTCGATCAGATGAAAAATACAAGGATAGACATGAAACTGTTCTTTTAATTCTTTCAAATAAATAATATAGAATCAAATAAATTATTCATGAACTGGCCAAAGAATTTAAAGGGGCGGTGTTAAATTAGAAAACATACATTTTAACATTAGACATTACATTTTTGTTTTAAATAGAATTGTTCTATAGGCTATACAGTATTTAACACAATTACATCACAAATAACTGTGATTAAATTACTGAAAAATTAAGAGTAATCCCTTACTTTTTTTATTCAATGAAAAAGTAGTTTAATTACAGTAATTCATTACTTAGTAATGCATTACACCCAACACTGATTTTTGCTTTTATTATCATTTATGTTTATATTTCTCCAGAAAAATAAAAAATAAAATAACTTTCTGAAATTTGGTTGATTTTATATGGAATAACCCAGTTTTGAAGACTTAATTCTATAATGTATAAAACAGACTAAATAAATAAATATGGGCATGTGTCAGGAAAAAAGTATAAACAGCTAAGATAATGTCAACTCACCAGCTCTTTAAACTGGAAATGTCCCTCATTAGATGGAGCTGATGAAGAGGAGGCTCCTTGATCTTCATCCTTTTCCCTTGAATCCTGTTTAGAATATTTTTCATACAGTACTGGTTTTCCTGAAGCATTCGTGCAAAATCCATTTGAAGCACAAAATCTACTGCTTGACAAGGGCAGATGGAGACTGTAGTGATTTGTATGTCGTTTTGATCTACATATAACAGAGGTGAGATGATCAGATATTTCATTCTCTCCTCTATGAATGTCCACATGTGTTGGTGAGGTTGATCCACAGGTGACAGACGTCAAAGGTGAAGGGTTCAAGCATCTGGTCCTGAGTCTCTGGAAACATCCGAGTTCAGATTTAGTGTTTATCAGCTGTAAGTTTGCAGCTCTTCTGTAATTCCAGCTGTAGTTGCATCTGACACTCAGTCTGTTTATGTGCCCTTTAACACAACTGAACAAGTGATTTGTACAAGCTGCCAAAAACATGTCAGCCGCTTTAATCCAGTGAAACTAAATCATTAATTTCTCAGATTTATTGAATTGATCTGTATTCGTCGATCTAGCAACATATTTCTCTACTAGCGCGTTCATTTTGCTACATTTTCAAACATTCACAGGCGACCCGCATGTTTTTTGTCCTGCCGGATTCCGATCTGTCTGTGTTTGCGACAGTTGTCAGAGGGGGGCGGGGCATTAAAGAACACGCACTCTAATAAAAGTTTAAAAATAAATTAAAACATATAAATGCGCTAGATTCAGTGATAGTTCATAGTAATTATTCCTATTTAAAAAAAAAAAAAAAAAAAAAAAAAAACAACGGTATAAGCTGTATTTTTTTACGTCAGTAGGCAATGTTTCTTTGAACGTAACAATGCCCTTAAAATTACCATGGTAACCATAGTTTCCTACCAAAATACCAGTTACTCTAGTTATTGTTACTACTGTGACATCATAGTTAATATGTATAATAATCTCCTCGAAAAGATTTATAGCCTATTATATACAGTATCATAATTTTTCTCATTTTGTTTTATTTCTATTTTTTTGTTGAGTGGTATTTCAATGAAAACGTCGGTTACCATGGTTAAACAAAAATAAAAAAAAAAGGTATTTTTAATTGTAACAATTATTTTAGCCTTTTTTTATATTCTAATCATAATTTTATTTTTAACATTACAATTCCATAAATGTATTAGCTGCATATGTATGGATTGTAATAAGATCATTTTTACCTACAGTGTTCAGTTGCAGTGACATTTGACTATTTAAAAATACTTAACAGATGTGCATCTGCTGAGGATAACTTAGCTAGCACCCATCTACAACCCACCATTCAATAAAAAAAATAAAAAAAATTGCAAAAAAAATATTCTATATAATACAATTGAACTCTTCAGATTTAATGTTCAGACATGTGGTCAGTGTTTGATTGCTTAATGCATAGTGTTATCAGCTAAAACACTTTTCATTAACAGGTACATACTATTTAAAGAAAACTTATGTGGATATTTATGAACATGTAAACAATGTACAATAATAATATGGAACTTTCCAAATATTACAGAAACAACACAGTACTTTACAACAATACAATTACATATTAACATATATATCATGTTTTGCCAGGTTAAAAAACAACACAGTAAATTTAATACAACACAAAACCAGAATAAATACACTTAAACAGATTCATTCAGATAGTTTGAAGTTGATAAATCCTGTGCCCTTTCTTCAGAAGGTAACCTTGTTCGTTGAGTGCACTGATGAAGCCTTCGAAATCGACAACCTGAGAACACAATGTGAGAAATACTTGAATCCATCATGACATGATATTTAAATATACATTAGGTATACTAAAAGATTTTGTTCACCTGTATTTGCAGATCTTTGGCGAGTTGGCGAAGCTCCTGGACCTCAAACATGGTTTTGTGTGCGCGCTCGGCATGTTTGTTTAATGCTGCAACAAATTTCTTGACTTTCGAGCGGTTGCTCATCCCAGAGCCGAGTTGAGATCGGTCAAAATCCAGACGGCCAAATTCATCAGAGTAGGTGTCAGTTAAACTAAAACACCAAAGAACGTTAAGGATGATGCTCAGTATTTTTGTTCCTATGTAACTCAATGCATTCTTACTTAGTGAAACAAATAAAAAACAATGTTATTGAGACTGCATTGTGAAAATTCCATTTCAATTGAGGATTTTTCTTCTGTATTTGTTTGATTCAGAAGGCTTACACAAGTCTAAATTTAATGTGAATTCATACATAACATCAATAACACACAGACATCATTACAAAGTTAAAGTTAGAATTCAGTACATCAGAATTCAGTTTGAGACACCTGTGTTTCATGATTTCTACAACATCTTCTGCATCACTCTGTGTAGCTTTCTCTCTCAGCTCCACACGAGCTCTTGCCTGCAAACAGGAAAAAAAATCAACTTTAAAATGTTGTGCAGACACCTAGTTTAAATAGTCAAACCCCCATTCAATCAAACTGTGGCATTTAGTTCGTGTCAGCTAGTCTTAAACCTTCTATATGCTAGTGTTCTCCTAAGAATTGACAAAAAAAATCATTAGCAGATATACACACAATAACACCGACTAGCAATGTCAAGTAGCAAATCATAATGGGAAAAAAAGGCCAATTGGCTACTTTTAAAAATAGGAAATCCGTCAACACAAGAAATTGTAATGATTAATAAAGCGATGTCATCAGCAGCGATGACCTTATATTAAGGTCATTCTGTGGTCATTTTCACCTCAGTGAGTCTGATGAGGGACTCCAGTTGCCGGGTGGTGATGGGCGTGCTGTCGGCGGTCTGGTTCTGTTTGCGCAGTTCCAGATAAAAGTCCTGCAGAACCTGCGCCGCCTCAGCAGAGAGACTTGGGTGGACATAGTGCCGGGCGTAACCAACGTACTTCCTCAGGAGCTGATGAGGAATGGGGTCAAAATTCTCTCCAGGAACAAGCTATGGATGACAATGCAGTACAGTTGAAACATCTAGTAATTGTTATCATTAAAACTAGGAATGCACCAATGTACCTGCTGCCTATATTTATCTGCCAATTACTGACCAATTTAAAACCATCGGCATATCGGTTATAGGCATGAAAACACCAAAATGAAAAAGTTATGGTTAATTTATAATTAATTAGTAGCACACTCTATAAAAACTCTGTGAATTCAAATGGACAATCTAGAAAAAATAACAGCCACAATATGGAGAAGGGTTGGCACTCATAAGAACATGTCATATTTAATTTCTATTCTTTCTCATTCTCACGTTAATGCAGAGAAACCACCATAAATGGATGCGACATTTGTGAAAGCGGCACATTCCTATCGGCAACATGATGAGGGAAACTTCAGGAAAGTCAGCACACTGTTGCTCCCAAAAAATGTAATGAGCTCACCACAGAAATAAACGTGACATTTTGAGCTATATGCTCTTTATCAGACACCTGTCCAGCGGCTGCCGCCCAGTCTGCTGACCCCTGTCCATCGGCTCTGCCCTCCGAGTCTTCCATGGCTCCGCCCCTTGAATCCTCAGCTTCCCTGGCCTCTGAGCTCTCAGAGTCCCTGAGTGCCTTGCTCTTGGAGACCCCGGGTGCCTTGCTCCAGGGGAATTCCAGGGGAATCGTCCACTTGAGGATTTTGTGGAGGACTTCTGCACCTTGTCCTGCAAGGTAGATTTTAGTGATGTGGCACTTAAGGACTTTTTTCATGCGGGAGTAAATGAGCCTGTGTACTCCATGCTGCCCTGTGGTGGAGTTCCTTGGATTCAGGCACAATACATCGACTACGCCCTGTTGCTCAGTGGTTCGCCATTTACTGTAGGAGTGGAGGATAAGGATGTCATCCCTCCCTCAGCGGCTGCCACGTCTGTGTCCCTCGTCATGGCCAGCGCCCTCGCCTGGCACGCTCAACGAGCCAGGGTCCACACCTGCCACGGTCAAGGAGCCAATTCCTGAAGCCTCGTCCCTCCCAGAGCCAGCGCCTGAAGCCTCGTCCCTCCCAGAGCCAGCGCCTGAAGCCTCGTCCCTCCCAGAGCCAGAGCCAGAGCCAGCGCCTGAAGCCTCGTCCGTCCCAGAGCCAGCACCTGAAGCCTAGTCCATCCCAGTGCCATCGTCCTCATCCAAGGAGGCTGTCGACGAGCCTGTCCAGTTCCCCGAGGCTGTCGACGAGCCTGTCCAGTTCCCCGAGGCTGTCGACGAGCCTGTCCAGTTTCCTGAGACCGTTGACAATCCTGTCCAGTCCCCAGCAGCCATTGACCAGTCTGTTGCTCAGTCCAATGGCCAGCACCAGTCAGACACAAGCTACCAGTCTGTTTAGTGCCCAGCAGCTGCCCACTTCCAGTATGACACCTGTCCAGTGGCCGACGCCCAGTTTGCAGACCCCTCTCCAGCGGCTCTGCCCTCCGAGTCTTCCATGGCTCCGCCCCTTGAATCCTCAGCTTCACTGGCCTCTGAGCTTTCTGAGTCCCCGAGTGCCTTGCCCTCCGAGTCCCCTAGTGCCTTGCCCTCCGAGTCCCCAGCCTCTCTGAACCCTTTGAGTCCCATGTTGACTTGATTACTGAGCCCTCTGAATCCCCAGATGCCATAACCTGAGCCCTTGCCTCCTGTAGCTCCATCTGTGGCTCCGCCTCCTGTGTCTCCGCCCTCTGATCTTCCGCCTCCTGCGCTGCCTCCTCCTGGGCCTCCGCCTCCTGCGGCTCCTCCCCCTGGGCCACCGCCTCCTGCGGCTCCTCCCATTAACTATTTTTGTTTGTTATGTGTTAAGGAGCTTCAAGAGCCACTCCTTAGATGGGGGTCTCTGTAATATTTGGAACATTTTCCCTAGCGACCACTAGAGGTCGCTAGGAGTTTTAAGACTTTTAGTTTGAAGTTTGGTTTTTGTTGTGCCTCTGTTCTCTGTGTTCCCTTTGATTCATTCCAGCTGTGTCTTGTTACTCTTGTTAGTTTTTGTGTGTATTTTTGTAGTTTTCCCTGTCATTTGTCTTGATTATTTGATGTCTTTGTAGTTTGGTGTGTTCTTGCTTGTTTTGCTTAGTTTTTGTTTTCTTAGCTCAGCTCTCATTGCATTTTGACCTTTCATTTAATTAATAAACGTGCTGCATTTGGGTTCTAAACTCCTACTCGCCAGATCATTACAGTATCAATATCGGCCTGTCGGTTTCTTTTTTTAAATCGGTATCGGTTCATCCCAAATTAAAATTAATTAAATTTGAGTTACAAAAATTATGCAATTAGAAGAACACATTTCTAAATTGCAATAAATAAAAAAAAATAAAAAAAATACAATATAAAAAAAAAATAAAAAAGTACATTCCAAGTACAAACAAACTGCAGAAAAGTCACTGAAGTTCTGGGTTCAGTACCAGTTAAGCTCAATCGACAGCATTTGCATCATAATGTTGATTACCACAAACATTTATTTGAATTGTACATCCTTTAAAAAATAAAAATAAAAATAAAAAATAAAAAAAAAATCGGGGTTGCAGTGACACTAACAATGGAAGTGAATGGGGCCAATCTGTAAACGTTAAATTAATGTTTCAAAAGTATAGACACAAGATGTAAACAATATGTGTGCTAACATGATTTTAGTATAATAAAATCGTTTACAAACCTTTTCTGTGCAAAGTTATACGCAATTTTACTTATAACTTCGTTGCCATGACAATCCCCCAAAAACAAATTTACAGCTCAAATAATAAATTAGTTTTACCAAAGAATTAATGTAAGTGCTTTTATAAAATTATAAGCTTTATATTTCTACCTTTAAACCCTCCAAAAATTGCCCCCATTCACTTCCCTTGTGTCCCACTTTCACCTCAATTTTTGCTTTTTTATGAAAAGGAGGGGCAAGTCTAAACAAATTTTTGTGTTGATTGAGCTTAACTTAAATTGAACCCAGAAAATTCCAGAATAAGGACAACATACTTTGAGTCTGTCAGCGAGGGGTTTCTCTGATGAGACCTCCAGAATGGAGATGTTGGACTCTTGCGTGCTGTAGCGTGTGACTGCAGCGCCGCTAATCGTGCCATTCTTTCCTGCTCGCATCGCCATCACGTGCTCAGAGAGCAGGTGATCGTGATCTTCATTCGGCGTGTCCAACAAGATAAATACCAGATCAAACCTGGACAGCAGCGCACTTCCCATTCTAGAATGATACAGGCAATATTTTTATATTACAGGAAGTGGACAGTGTTATTTAGGAAAAGGTTATAATCCTACAGAGCTGTTTAGGTTGTAGTCCACAAACCCAGAAGAGAATTCGCTATGGGTTCCCTCTGGATTTTCCTGTGGGTTTTTAACTTATGAGTAAAATAAGGTCTGTGGTAAACATTACTTGATGATACGTGGACGTTTTGTTCTACAACATAAATTACACACCTCAAACGTGAATTTTTAAGCTGTATTGAATTGCATAATTAAAAAAAACAAAAATAAAAAACACGGCAGCTTTAAAATTCACTAATTCACCATGGGTTTCCTCAGGAACTTCCTATGGGTTTTTTGAATAGGAAATTTCAATTTACAAGTAAAATAAGATCTGTGGTGAATATTACTCGAAGAGACTTTCAAGTTTTCTTCTAGAACCTCAATTGTGGATTTTGAAGCAGTTATGTCTTTTAAAAATGCATGTCGCTATCCCGCCGCTAAATAAGGACTACAGCAGTCGTCTATTTCCTAATGCACATAGCTCACATGCTGATGGAAGTTGTAGTCCCGAATTAGCAACATGTGTTTTTAAAAACACAGTAGCTTCAAATTTACATTTGAGGTATGACTGTGTGTAATTTATCTTCTAGAACAAAACGTGACAATCTCTTCAAGTTATTTTAACCGCATACCTTAATAAAACTGCCATTATAAAAACCAATAGGAAATTCCAATCCAGCGGGAACCCATGGCTCCAAAATGCTAATTGTCTTCCAGGTTTTTGGACTACAACCTGAACAGCTCTTTTGTTTATTGTGATTAAAATTTATTTAACTTCATTAGTTTTTGAACAATTATGCTTTTTTTGTTGTTGCTGACATTTTATATAATCAATAGGCCACTCGGGGATGTGCGTTTCAGTGACTTTACCATCATTCAGGCTTGGTACTTATTTTACATCCACTAAACTCTATAATAAATGGCCAACAAAGACTTCATAGCATAGAAATATACTCACTTCAGGTTCTCAGAGACAGTCTTGGCTTTATTATAATGTCCTCCGACTGGATTGGCCGCTGCGATGATGGAGGTTCGAGCAGGAAGTGAGCAGACAATCCCAGCTTTAGCCAGACTGATGCTCTGCTGCTCCATGGCCTCAAGTAAAGCCTGATGCTGACTGCCCATCTTATCAAACTCATCAATACAACAAATACCTGAAAAGACAAAGATAAACCAATTCTGTGTTTGTATCCAGCACTGAATTAGATGCTTATAAACCACAGTTTAAATTTACCTTGATCTCCTAACACCAGAGCTCCAGCTTCAAGAGCGTAGTCTCCTGATCCGCTCTCCCGGGACAGTGAGACAGTCAGTCCTGAGGTGGTGGTAGTGTTGCCGCAAACATACACACCCCGCGGGGCCACGTTACACACAGCCTGGACAGACGCGAGTGCCAAACAACAGCACTGATGAATTTGCTGTACAGCATTTATGTAAAACTTCTTCTACACTGTAAACCCTAATGTTGTCATTAGTGGAAAAATCAAGTTGTCTTAATAAAATATTACTTGAAATGTCAAGTTTTGAGCTCATAACTCAAATATCTATGTTCAATTAACTTATTTATCTTAAAAATCTACAGACTTAATATTTTTAATGTTAATAACTAAAAAGTGAGGCTAGAGTCGGTTATAATCTGAGTTATTGTATGATCTAAATTTGAGTAAATTCAACTAAAATTATTAAGTAGAAACAACAACATTTAAATGGCAAATCGGAGTTAAATCGACTTGCATTACCTTAACTTAAATAGTTAAGATCATTCTATATGAACACCAAGTTAAGTGAACTTAAATACACAAGTTTTGAAGACACCGTTACTCAATTCGATTGAGGGAACGAGTTTACTCAATCGAGTAAAGTCAAATTATTATGGTTTAAAGTATATAAACAACTAATGGATTTAAGACAAAAATGCGTCAGAGAGGCTCATATGTACCTGTAACATCTGACTTTTGCCAAGTCCAGGGTCTCCGACAATAAGCATATGAGGGTCTCCTCTTATTGGGATACGATTCTTATCATCAACATACTTCTGACATCCCCCAAACAAAGCCAGCGCCAATCCTGCTTTAACAAGCTAATTAGAAAACACACAATAGTTATTAAATAAAGGTTTTCACACCATATCGAAGCAGAGATGATCATGTTAAAGAAGGTTTTTTTGAGGAAATAATGTTTAAAAACTCACCAAATGGCCGTAAATCGACGGACAAAGAGAGCTGCAATTAATATGACACAGTCACATTAGACACTCAGGTTAAA
Source organism: Myxocyprinus asiaticus (assembly GCF_019703515.2). Lineage (NCBI taxonomy): Eukaryota > Metazoa > Chordata > Actinopteri > Cypriniformes > Catostomidae > Myxocyprinus > Myxocyprinus asiaticus. The sequence continues at coordinate 46,755,846 of NC_059360.1, read as the reverse complement.
ACAGTAAAATCAATACATAAGCATTTATGTATTACACAAGTACCAAAAATAAATGATGATGGCCCAGTAAAGTTTCCAATTCAGTTTTAATGAGACCTTCATATAACAACATGATAAAAGTTGCAATCTGTTGGTTTTAATATAAAACATCCCCTGAGACATGGAAGTGCCTGAAGTTGAAGAAACACCCTTATATCCATTTATGCTGCATGTTGATTTATGTTAGGCTCTAATGTAAGTGTGCTATTAAACACGGTGCAGTATAAAGCCTTTATGTTCCTCACTTTACTATTAGTTTGAAGAGGTCTTCTTGAGCTTGGATCTCCTGGATGGCGTAGAGATCTTTAATGGAGAACTCCACAGAAGGTCCCTGGCCTTCTGATTCTGAGGTGGCTTTGCTCTTCTGACCCTTAGAGTTACTGACAGAATTTGCCTGAATGTACAACAGGAACATACATTTGTCCTTCTTATATCTGCCATTTCCTGAAGAAAGAAACACAAATCATCTTCATTCTTTACTTTGTTGAAACTCTACAGGCAGAAGCATTATGGTAAAGCATTACGGCAAAATTGATTTTAAATTATTTATTAATAATCTATTTATTGACTATTAACTGTTTATTAATTAGATTATACAAGGGTGTGATGCATGGTGTGTAGTGATTCCAATGTAAATACATTGTTAATGTCTGTGTGCTCTTTGAAAGTCTGACCACTTTTTTTAATTTTTTTTTATATATTATATTATATCAGATGCAGTATTTTACTTCGCAGTCAGACTGCTCTAACTAGAATTTATTTTTCTCTTAAGCCTTTCAGGGGGTCATTACATCAGCTAAAAACTTATTGGGACAGAAATCCACCCAGGGCTGTCCTGTTTCTACAGAGCAATTACATTTGCTACAGGCCAGCAGTAAAAATAGCACCCGCTGACCATAACTGGACTGTAAGACAGACACTTCTGTTTAGGCACTCATACTAAATGAACTGAGAAGAACCATGTGCTCATTAGAAAGTGGCATTATTTTAGTGAATACTTTCATGACCTCGTGTATCAGGTAAGCTTCTAAAGACCTTTGCTTTGACACTGTCTCGTACCTTCTTCACTGGACACTTTAATGACTCCTGTGATGGTGACCATGTCTCCAGGTACACAGCTGTCCACCAGATCCTGCGTGAGCTCACATTCAATAGTGCGTGGGATTCGACCCGACTCGTGCTGATCGTCTGATATCAGCTCCTGAACCCTGTTAAAAAAAAAAAAAGTCAAAGAAGCAACTCAAATCAATAATAAAACTCTCACATTCCCTAAAATTTATATGTTGTAACAAAAATGAAAGTCCTTGTAGAATGATAGCTAAATATATATATATATATATATATATATATATATATATATATATATATATATGATATATGAATAAAAAGACAGGTAAAATAATTTGACAAGTTGTTCTACTTTTGCAAATTCACAGTCACAAAATTATAATTTCATAATTTATAATAATGTCATACTTTATCGTCTGCCAGTCGACAGTGAGTGTCAGAGGTGAACTTCTGTTTGGAGTGAACGTCCGACCACGGCATTCATGTTGTAAACACTGGTAAATAAAGCAATACATTATATGTTAGATGTCACTTAATACAGCAAACAGTTGTTACATTCCATGTATCATGTCTGTTCATTCTATTAATTGTTTTTTGCATTTAATTATTTTTTCCACGTGTACTGTTTACAAAGTACTCTTTCTGTCTGTAATATGCACTGTACATCTGGTGAAATTACATTTTGTTTCATTGTATACTTTTATATTGCTAGAATATCAATAACCAAACTAAACGAAAAGAAACGGAATGCTAATAAACTAAACTGAATGGAACAAAATTAAATTAATGGAACTAAAGAATCTAAATGAAACAAAACAGAACCAAACTAAATTAAACCGACCTGAGCTAAACAGAACTAAACTAAATGATCTAAATGAAACAAAATAAAACTAGACTAAACAGAACTAGACTAAATGAAACAAAACTAAACGATCTAAATTAAACAAAACTAGACTAAACAAAACTAGACGAAACTAAACAGAACAAAATAAAACTAGACTAAACTAAACTAGACTAAACTAAACAGAACTAAACGATCTAAATGAAACAAAACAAAACTAGACTAAACAAAACTAAATGATCTAAATGAAACAAAATAAAACTAGACTAAACAAAACTAAACTAAACAGAACTAAATGAAACAAAATAAAACTAGACTAAACAAAACTAGACTAAACTAAACAGAACAAAAAAATCTAAATGAAACAAAAAACTAGACTAAACAAAACTAAACTAAACAGAACTAAATGAAACAAAATAAAACTAGACTAAACAAAACTAGACTAAACTAAACAGAACAAAAAAATCTAAATGAAACAAAACTAGACTAAACTAAACAGAACTAAATGATCTAAATGAAACAAAACAAAACTAGACTAAACTAAACAGAACTAAACGATCTAAATGAAACAAAACAAAACTAGACTAAACAAAACTAGACTAAACAGAACAAAATAAAACTAGACTAAACTAAACAGAACTAAATGATCTAAATGAAACAAAACAAAACCAGACTAAACAAAACTAGACTAAACTAAACAGAACTAAATGATCTAAATGAAACAAAACTAGACTAAACAAAACTAGAATAAACTAAACAGAACTAAATGAAACAAAATAAAACTAGACTAAACTAAACAGAACTAAACGATCTAAATGAAACAAAACAAAACTAGACTAAACAAAACTACACTAAACAAAACTGAACAAAAAATCTAAATGAAACAAAACTAGACTAAACTAAACAGAACTAAATCTAAATGAAACAAAACAAAACTAGACTAAACAGAACTAAATGATCTAAATGAAACAAAACTAGACTAAACAAAACTAGACTAAACTAAACAGAACAAAAAAATCTAAATGAAACAAAAAACTAGACTAAACTAAACAGAACTAAATGAAACAAAATAAAACTAGACTAAACTAAACAGAACTAAACGATCTAAATGAAACAAAACAAAACTAGACTAAACAAAACTACACTAAACAAAACTGAACAAAAAATCTAAATGAAACAAAACTAGACTAAACTAAACAGAACTAAATCTAAATGAAACAAAACAAAACTAGACTACACTAAACTAAACTTAATGGGACTAAGCAATACTAAGCAGAACTAAACTAAATTATACTGAACTAAACAATATTAAATTAAACAAAACGAAATGAAACTAAAGCTGCTCTAAGCAGAACTAAACGAAACTTAACTGAGCTAAACAGAGCTACTAAACTAAATCTAAATGAAACAAAACTAAATGAAACTAAAGATGCACTAAGCGTAGCTAAATGAAAATGAAACACTAAACATTCTAAAAAAACTAAACTAAACTAAATGAATCAGAACTAAACAAAACAAAATTAAACTAAACAAAACTAAACTACACTGGGAAAGATACACATGTAGTACTATTGCCAATAGCCACTTAGACTGTTGCCTGTAGCTATTAGTATGCTGTACCTTAGTGGGTGTAGTGTATTTCCCATCAGGCAGTGTAATGCTTTGTGTATCTCCACAACTGTTACAGATGAAAGCCAGTTTACTGCAGAGCGGTTTAATGTTACTCACTCTTACCACGGTACCTCTGATCGCAACAAACTTGCCGTATAAATTTGCTCTCAGACTTTTCAAAGGAGTCAGTGACTCATAGTTATACACCCTAAAAGAAAAAAACAACAGGACTTTAAAAGACATCTTATTCAAAGTGGAGGAAAAGCTGTGGCAAAAACATTCCCTACAGGATGTTTGAGTTGCTTTCATAAAGGCAGATAAATAATCTCACCTGGCGCTGATATGAGGGATGTTAATTATGGGTCGTACCCCTGAAGGAAGCTCTTCCTGTCCCTGAAGTTCAGCTGCATGTCTCTCAAGATCCACAGTCAACACCTGAAGAGACAAATCTGATTAGTTCTACTCGATCTACAGCTGAAATAATTCACAGAAAAACAACCAAAAGGTTTACACAATATTCTACAACGAAAACAAAGTGACTAACATGCATTTATGTAATTACACAATGCAAAAACTCACCTGATGAATTGCTAAGCCCAAGCAGTCCAGTATCTTCTCAGGCATTTCTTTCAGATCTTTAGCAAGACCAGGTAAAATATGTGAAATCTGTTTGTTGGAGAGAAGGTCTTTGTAGTCCACCAAAATACTGCCTTTCCTTTCAATCTCATCCTGAGAGAATTAATGAAAAATAAATTTGTTGTTGTTTTTCAAAGAAGAACATAGTAAATAAGGAAAACTATGCTATGAATTCTGTTTTTGGTACCTTATCATACAGATCTATTTGTGATGTGAAGTACTGTTCAAATGCCTTTATCTTCTCAACATATGGGGAACTTTGAACAAAACCTGGAAAAAGACCCAAAGCAGTTTACAGATTGGTAAAATAGTGGTGTAGTGACAGGTAGAGAGTACAGAATTCATAATACACATAATGTACAGTATCATACACATAATACAGAATTTATAATATAAAATACAAGATTAGTGAATATTAGTTTGAACATTAGTGACACGAGAAAATATAAAACCTTCAGAAAAATAGAGTCTCCATCCTTTATATGGACACATGATATCAAGAGTTGCTTGACTGACTTGTGGAGTAATTCTGGTCCCTGTTGCAAACAAACACACACTTAAAACAATAAGTCATTAACTGGTAAATGTCAGTGTATAAGACAAAAGTCAGAAATTAATTACAGTTGTTTTCTGTAAGCAGAAGTGACAACTACACAATGACAAGATACTCACCGTGTTGTGTACTATTGGTGGAATAGTTTCCTCTTCCTCCTCCTCCTCCTCCTCCTCCTCCTCCTCCTCCTCCTCCTCCTCCTCCTCCTCCTCCTCCTCCTCTGTTCCAGGGACGGCCTCTCCAGGGTTTGTATCCACCTGAGCTCCATCCTCTTCCTCCTCTCCACCCTCCTCTTCCTCCTCTAGCATCTGAGCTGCTTCCACCCCTCCATGACCCGCGAGCAGCACCTTGACTACTCATCTTTTATCTCCTGATTAATTTATTAAGACCTGAAAGCAAAATTACAACTTCTTAAAATATATATATACTGATGAGCCAAAACATTATGAACACTTACAGGTGAATCGAATAACGTTGATCATCTCCTAACAAGGCCACATGTCAAGGTCTGGGTAGATTAGATGGTAAGCGAACAATCCATTCTCGTAGTCAATGTGTTGAATGCAGGAGAAATGGGTAGGAGTAAAGACCTGAATGACTTTGACAAGGGCCAAATTGTTATGACCAGACGACAGAGTTGTAGCATCTCTGAAATGGCAAGGCTTGTGGGATGCTCCCGGTCAGCAGTAGTGAGTACCATAAGTGGTCCCAGGAGGGACAAACCACAAACAAGTGACAGGGTGTTGGGCGCCCAAGGCTCATCGATGCGCAAGGGCAATGAAGGCTAACCCGTCTGGTCCGAACCGACAGAAGGTCTACTGTGGCACAAGAAAATTGTAATGATTGTTACAGGAGGAATGTGTCACAACACGCAGTGCATCGCACCCTGCTGCATATGAGGCTGCGTAGCCGCAGAACGGTCAGAGTGCCCATGATGACCCCTGTCCATGGGCACTCTGCAAGCATCAGAACTGGACCTAGAAACAGTGGAAGAAGGTCGTCTGGTCTGATGAGTCCCATTTTCTTTTACATCACGTGGATGGCCGTGTACACGTGCGCCGATTACCTAAGGAAGGGATGTCACCAGGATGTACTGTGGGAAGACGACAAGCCGGTGGAGGAAGTGTGATGCTCTGAGCAATGTTCTGCTGGGAAGCCCTGGGTCCGGCCATTCATGTGGACGTCAATTTGACACGTGACACCTACCTAAACATCGTTGCAGACCAGGTACACCCTTTCATGGCAGTGGTATTCCCTGATGGCAGTGGCCTCTTTCAGCAGGATAATGCGCCCTGTCACACTGCACACATTGTTCGGGAATGGTTTGAGGAACATGATGAAGAATTCGAGGTGTTGACTTGGTCTCCAAATTCCCCAGATCTCAATCTGATTGAGCATCTGTGGGATGTGCTGGACCAACAAGTCTGATCCACGGCGACTCCACCTCACAACTTACAGGACTTGAAGGATCTGCTGCTAATGTCTTGGTGCCAGATACCACAGGACACCTTTAGGGGTCTTGTAGAGTATATGCCTCGGCGGGTCGGCGCTGTTTTGGCGGCACGCAGAGGACCAACAGTATATTAGGCAGGTGGTCATAATGTTTTGTCTCATCAGTGTACAGTACATATATATTCAAACACACATACATAAGACACTGAATGAAAAAATATAGAACTGCATTTTGACTGACAGTTGTTAGAAATGTTACTTTATCATCAGGTCTTTTATAACTACTAAGCAGCTATTTCCTCATGTAACATTTATCTAGTTAATCTGATTTGTATTATTCTAATAAATTCACATACAGAGACTAAAATAAATCTAAATATGTGGTAACTGTGCTGTGGCCTGTACCATGAAGTCAGTTTCAGTGGCTAGCCAGGTAAGTTTTAGTTTAGTTTGCCTTAACCCAAGGTTTACCATGAAAGTTGGCCAGCTTTTAGCGGTTTTCCTCGCCATAGCAACTTACGCTACATGGCTAACCTGCTCCGTAACAGGTTTTGTTCCGGATTACAGATCACTAACAGATGCTGAACCAATCTGCTGTGAGCAAAATGACATCTCTGACGCAATCAAGCCACTCCCCCGTGTCTCTGAAAGCACACTTTACAAATCAAATCTGAGAAATCCACAAAATCGACTCTTCATGATAAATTAATTATTTGAGAATCTAAATGTAGATTTTCAGCAGATAGCGTGTTGTATTTTATTTGAAATTGAATTGCTTTTTATTTACCCTCTTTAGCCATAGAAAAAATATCTTTGAATATATAAACATAATATATTAGGCTATCTATAAAACAGCCAGTAAGATGGATTAATATGATACCTGCAAAAAATAATCGTTTTTAAAATATTAAAAGCTCAAGATTGCTATGAAAAGGGGTGAATGCCACACGAACCCCTTCTTTCTTTCATGGACTCGAGATGAACATACAGTATTTATACTTGAAGTTATACTAATATAAGCAGTACACAAAATACGTCTTTTATAAAAATACGTCTTATTATTGCATACCCATTTTTTGCATACAGTATTCCAAGCGCTCACTTTTTAATTAATCAATAGCAGCCTTTCTTGATGCTTTTTATTTTTGCATTTTTTTTATACTAAAGACAAAGTACAAATTGTACATCAAGAAAGAGAAATAAAAAAATAAAAAAACACAATGGTATTTTGAATAACCACATCAAATAACCATTCACAACATATTCTATAAATAACATGTTACATTTTATTTCAAATAAAGTGGAAAGTTAGTTAAGGCATCACCTCCTTTTTTAAATATTAAATGAGGACATTATAGCTCATATTTAACTAATTTTGTTCAAAATCTGAAGGAAACAATCTATCATCTAAATTCATTTATAATATTTTGAAGCAAATCCCATTTATGTTCACATTCCAGACTTTTATTATTAATTTTAAATGAATATTTCGGGTAATCAGAATAGCAGCTTTGAAACAGAGTACAAAAACAGATCCATTTGGTATATTTCTGAAATCGTTTCTCTCCATCTTTGAAATTGTGGGTGTTCTGGTTTAAGACAATGTTTTGTAATCTGTTTTAAAGCTGCTGTTCTGATTACACTACATATATTTTATTCAGTTTTATTTCTTAAGGACAATGACATTTAATCCAAAATAAGGTTTTCTGGATGTACTTCTACTGTGCAGTTAAATATTAAATTAACCTGTCTAATCACTTCATTCATAGAATTTGACTGCAATGAGCCTTTTTTTTTTCTCCACAATTTCTCCAACAATCCCGTTTTACCAGCTATTGTATTTACTTTGATTAACAGGTGTTATAAACAATCTCATTTGTATCTTCCAAAGCATATTCCCTCCAAACACTGGATTGAGTAGTATGGAGTGTCCTGTATATCTCTTTCAAGTGCACATTTTTATTGGATTAGTTGTATTGTAAGTATCAATTATATAATTTATTAATGGATGCATTTCCTTTTTTATTTCTTTTACTTTGACTTCTGTTAATAAATATCTTCTTACCTGTAAATAATTAAATAATTGTGGATTTGGAAGCTTATATTTTTTGCTATGTTTGAAAAGGTTTCCATTCCTTTATCAGTGAACAGTTAGTGATCTCTTTTCAGACCTCTATCTGCCCAAAACTTCAATGTATTATCTAATTCTTAATTTTACTATTTTTCTAACCAAATTCTAAAAGTACTATTAATACAAATATTATCTATTGATTTAATCGTGTTGCTTTGTTTGGGTAGGAACAGGGATATACTAAGAGATTGCCACATTTGATACATTTCCATCTTCCTCATTTCACTAAGATTCTTCGTTCATCCCAATCAATATAGATTGAATTTGGGCAGCTTTATCATAATGTATTACATTTGGGAATTCTAGTCCTCCAAGCCTTTTTGACAACGTAAGAATTTTAAGACTAATTCTAGGTTTCCTGTTATCCCATATATATTTACAAAGTATCTTATTCCATTGTCTAAAAACACTTTTTGATGTACTAACTGGTAGATTTTGAAAAAGGAAAATAAACTTAGGGAGAATATTCATCTTTATAGTCTCTATTCGTTTTGTAATCAATAGCAGCCTATATATATTTGCAGTAGTTTTGAATGATATATAAAGTTTTCAATTCAAATAAATATAAAAGCTTTAATATTTTAAATATAATGAATAAGCTTGTGTGTTCTTGTTGTGTAAATGTCTTTAATTGCTTTATAATTTTACAGTTATCCCATGTACTGGTTTAAGTCTTCATGATTTCATGGTACAGGCCTCTGGAATGAGCCAAAACATAATTAATCTGATCTATCATCAGTCCGTTCTCTTTAAATGTTGCTTCTTACTGAACAACCCCTCAATTGCGTTTTATAATAAAATAATGTTATTCGAATAGATCGTTTTGTGGCAGAAGTACTTACCGTCACTGTTTACTTCCTCAGTCAGTGACGTCTGACCCGCCTTCAAGTTTGGCGCCTAAATGATGTCACTTCCGGACATCTGACGCGCCGCATTTCAGGAAGGATTGTCCCCTTTATTTTATTTTTTATTTTTATTTTTATTTTTTGTTTTTTTTTACTGTCACTTGTAAAGTATTACTAGTCGTTAAGCAGCTACAGTTAAATGACCTGAACTTAAAAGTAACGTTATTAAATTATTTAATAACGTTACGTTTTTAAGTTCAGGTCATTTGATTTAAATGCACTGGTTTCGAAATGCACAAGTCATGCTAATGTATGCCATATAAATGCTCCTTCATTTATTAATTTATGTAATAATGTTTTCATGGTTCTATTTATTATATTTATAATATGTAATAATTTATTTATATAATGTTTATATTTTTTCCTTTATTTATTATACTGTATTTATTAACCTACTGTTTTTATTTATTTTAAGGCATTATTTTCAATTAATTTTTCCAATGAATACTGCTCATTGAGGACTGTAAGACAATACAGCATAATTTTCTGTTAAAACTGCTTTGAAACGATGTGTATTGTGAAAAGCACTTTACAAATACAAATTTGTAATCATTAATATATTTACTTATTTAGTCATTAATAAATAAATGTACAAGTAAAATAATAAATAAATATATGTATTAATTTCCCCCTTAATGTAATAATTTATGTATTTTTTTACATCCATTTATTTTTATATGTATCTATTTCTGTATTTGTTTGAGTATTTTATTTTAAATTATTTTATTTTATTTTAAATTATTTCATTTTTTATTTTTTATTTTAAATTATTTTATTTTTTATTATTTTATTTTATTTTAAATTGTTTCATTTTTTATTATTTTATTTTAAATTATTTTATTTTTTATTTTTAATTATTTTAATTTTATTTTGAATTATTTACATTTTTATTTTTTATTTTAAATCATTTTATTTTTTATTTTAAATTATTGTATTTTATTTTAATTATTTCATTTTTTATTATTTTATTTTAAATTATTTTATTTTTTATTTTAAATTATTGTATTTTATTTTGAATTATTTTATTTTTTATTTTTTATTTTAAATGATTTTATTTTATTTTATTTTATTTTCGGCTTTTTAGGGGTGGTGGCTTTAGTTGCAGTACATCTTTGAACCAAACGGTGTCGCAGTTTCTCCCTCACGGACGCGCAGCATCATCAGCATCACCCGACAGCAGGAGGACTCGAGCATCCTTCATGATTCTGCATTAGAGCCGCGCTCTCTAACAACAAACCACTGGCCTCCACCGATCTAACAGCGGCTCTACGCGCATATCACACTTTAAATCATGGATACTTCAGGCAAAGAGAAGGAAGCCATGCAGCTGATGGCAGAGGCGGATAAAAAAGTCAAATCATCGGGTTCGTTTCTCGGAGGGATGTTCGGGTAAGACAGAACCGCTGCCGTTGCAATGATGATAATCACGACCTGACATTCAAACACATTCAATGCCTAACAGAACTGTGCTATTGTGGTGTCCCTGTAAGATAAATACATTATTTGGTGTGCATATCTGCTTATGTTCAAGATAACAAATTTAACGTGATTCCATCTATGCGTTTCTCAGCAGGCCTAATGATGTCCAATGTCAAATGTCTCCATGTTGCAACATATAAAAAATGCATATAAATTCCTGTCTATTCTATACAGTTCTCATTACAGTTCTAATTCTCATTAAATTGATTTTGAGCTTGCCTTACAAATTATTTAAATAATGAATCAAATGTCAATATTTTACAGGGGTAATCATAAGGTAGAGGATGCATGTGAAATGTATGCCAGAGCTGCCAACATGTTCAAGATGGCCAAGAAATGGAGTGGTATGTATAACAATAATTTCACATTTGTATAAGGTGCATTATTGCAGTTACAGCAGAGGAAGGCTGTGGGGGAGTTTGTACTGTGGAATATTTAAGCTTAATTGGAATGTAATTCTTCTTAACTAGTACACACATTCTGCTGCTTTTATCATTTTACTCCATTCATTAATATTTCAGTTTGAACTCTGTCAAGTAGGTCCAAAGCCCTTGTTTGATGTGTTATATCTATGCTCAAAACCAAGTTATTTTAAGTATTACAACTGTAGTGCAAGCTTTATTGTCTGTAATGTGCTGATGAATGTGTTTGTGTAGCTGCGGGAAATGCATTCTGCCAAGCTGCGAGACTTCATATGCAGATGCAGAACAAACTGGACTCTGCAACCAGCTTCGTCGATGCAGGAAATGCTTACAAGAAGGCAGATCCTCATGGTGAGAGTGATACGTGCAATAAATCAAACCTTAATCAATACAAAAACAAACCATTAAAGTGAGGGCAATTTTCTAGTTTCAGTAAACAAGCTGATTTCCCAAGTGTTGTCACACTTCTACACATTCACACTAGGATGTGATGTCCTCATATGAAAATGATGCCTTTGTTGTTGCTTGATTGATAGATTCATTGATTGACTGTTTATTGCAAAAGGAAAACAATATGCAAACATTATGTGATGAATAAAGATGATTTTTTACGGCTTGTTTCCAAATAATTTCATTAACTCATTCTGATATTTTGCAGAGGCTATCAACTGTTTAAACGCAGCTATTGACATTTATACAGACATGGTAAGCCAAACTCACATTTAAGAGTGTGTAATAGATATTGTAGTATTGCATCTAATTGCACACCTATCAAATAAAATGGCGTACTGTTTGTTCACCTGAATGTGCACGTGAATACTGTAACATTTAACCTTTCATTTGTATGTTTGATTGACAGGGAAGGTTCACAATTGCCGCGAAGCATCACATGACTATTGCAGAGATCTATGAATCTGAGCTAGTGGACATTGAAAAGGTGCAGTTTGCCGTTGAACGTCTAATGAATCTTGTAGACATTGTAAACCAAAGATTTGCACTTTATATCATTAGCGTGTAATTGTTTCAATAATGGCACTCTAACCGGCCTGGCTGATGTGATGTTGTTTTAGGCGATTGCCCATTACGAGCAGGCCGCAGATTATTACAAAGGCGAGGAGTCAAACAGGTTTGGATTTCACAGTCTTTATGATCTACATTGTTAAATAACATCTCAACCCATTTAAATTTAATACTGTATGTTTACTCACTGCCATATGTTTTTAAATGAATATTCCAGGTACAATGCAAGTCGACAATGAAACTCAGTCGACAGCATTTGTGGCATAATGCTGATCACCACAAAAATTAATTTTGACTTGTCGCTCCTTTTCCTTAAAAAAGCAATTTCTGGGCAACAGTGAGATACTTAAAATGGAAGTGAATGAGGCCAATCTGTAAACATTAAAATACTCAGCCACAATACATAAACAATATGTGTGTTAACATGATTTTAGTGTGATAAAATCACTTACTGACCTTTTCTATGTATAGATATATCCAGTATTACAACTTTGTTGCCATGACGATGTAATGTCAACAAACCCTAAAACCCCCAAAATGTACAGCTCAGATAATAAATTAGTTTTAACAGATTAATTCATGTAAGTGCTTTTATAAAATTATTTTTTGAAAATTATCATTTCTGAAACCCTCCAAAAATTGTCCCTATTGACTTCCATTGTAAGTGCCTCACTGTAACCTCGATTTTTGCTTTTTTTAAAAGACAAGGAGGGACAAGTCGAAATAATTTTTTGTGGTAAACAACATTATGCCACAAATGCTGTTGATTGAGCTCAGGTCCAAAGGGGGTCGCTATATCGCACAAAAATGTTACACTTAAAATGTTAAAATCTCCGTACATATTGTAAGTTAGGCATATGAGGTACCATTTGACAGCTTAGAATCTGAACTTTCTGCATCACTTCTGCATTTATGTTACTTAAAATAACAAAAAATAAGGCCTCAAAACATTCACGTTGAAAATTAGCGCCCCCTTGTGGTAATGGGGTAGAAATATTTATATAAAAATAAAAGTCCTTCACATAGCACCTAAATGGACAAGTCATATATCAAATGAAAGCTCTCATTCTCAGTAATGTGAATGTACAGATAATTTTGTTGCCCTAAAACCACAGTTTGAAAGATTTTCAAAAGAATCACAGAGTGAAATATGATTTCTGTAAGTCATCAAACACAAACGTCTATTTATGCTCTGATAACTGCTTCTGTAAGCCCCAAATAGCTAAAAAAAATTATATCTGCTTTTATCTTAAGAGATTTCCTAAACAATGAACCATTTTTACTTGTCTGTGAGCTTGCTTGGCTGAATAATCTAATGTTATATCTTAGATGTCCAAAACAAAATATGCCATCCAAAAGGAAAAGCATGCAAAACAAATCATCAGAAAAATATTTTCGACTATTGATTATATTATGTTATATATCATCACAAAGGGGAGGATCTCAGATTTCTAATGACACTTAGATTGAGCTTCTAGACCACTCAGAGGCCGAGATATTCAATGAAATAATAAGGGTGGTGCTTGAACTGAAAATTAGTCTGAATGTCTATGGACGAGCGCATCTGCTAAAATGCGTTAGAGCGCCACCTACATTTCAGATCTGTATATTGTGATGGAATGTGATAGAGATGTGATAGCAGCCCAATAATGCACCAGAGTTTAAGGGGTAACATTTACTGAACTCGGAATATACCTTTAAGTAAAATTAAAGTTGTAGCATTCAAGTTACAGCTTTCATTAATACTGTTCATTGCACATTTTCAACCGTGTTGAATTTAAAAACGTCAAGTTGAAAGTATGAATGCTCATTACTTGGAGTGGAAAGGTCAGAAATGAATGTGACAATTTTAATGGATGGAAACAAAGATGTTGTTACGTAATGATCACACAATCTATATATCATCGTAAGTTATGTAAGAATATCATTAAATGTTGATAATTAGCTCCAATTTCCTTTGTTTTCCTTTCTATTCATCATGTTGGTTGCAGAAAAGCTCTTTTGTAAATGCTTATTTATATTCTTGAATCTTCTTTCATTCAGCTCTGCCAATAAATGTCTGCTGAAAGTCGGCTCTTACAGTGCACAGCTTGAGCAGTATCCCAAAGCCATTGAGATCTTTGAGCAGGTAAGCTGGACGGTCTCAGATCCGTTTGTACCTTGTATATTAAAGAGGTGAAAGCATTTCTGATAAATGCATCATACCTTATAATATAGATATATTAGAGGTTGTTCGATAAATGGTAAAATAATAAATTATTAGAATATTGAGAGGAAATGTGGTGAATAGAGTAAGAAAAGTGAAATGTCTGAAGGATTTGAGAAGTAGGGCATATGGTTTAAATTATTTAATAGCACAATAGAACAATCAAATCAAATGATATATTGCATTTTATTGGCATATTCACAGGGTGACCCAAAAAAACGGGGCCACTACGTTTGACTGCTCATATCTTAAAAATGCATAAAGGCGTTTGCACGATTTTTGGGGTACTTCTACGACTTTTTGCAAACAACAAAATGACGTCACTTTGACGTCATCGTGAGCAACAACTTTCTACAAATAAATAAATAAGTAAATCATTTAGCTACGATTTCAATGGCAGCAAACTACGGTGCTCATCTTTTGCCATGTGTCCCTGTTTTTTTTTATTTACTTATTTATTTGTAGCAAGTTGTTGCTTACGATGACGTCACAGTGACATCATTTTGTTGTTTATAAAAAGTCGTAGAAGTATGCCAGAAATCGTGCAAATGCCTTTATGCATTTTTAAGATATGAGCAATCAAACATAGTGGCCCCATTTTATTGGGCCACCAAAATATCTGTGAAAGTCGTGGGTGCATGCTCCAAATACAATGCAGTGGTGCAACACAGAGTAACAGACACCACAATATACACAATATATTCGCAATACACAATGGCCCTGATTTACTAAGATCCCAAATTAAGGGTACTAATTTGCTCATGCAATCTATCAAATTGCGTATACACTTTGTGGGTGTATTGCAGGTTATTTACTAAGAATAATTGCGCAATATTAATATTTAGCAATAAGTTGTAAGAGCAATTGATTTGCATTGCCATTTTTGCATGTTGGAGGCATGACTTTTTAATTGCATATATTAATTAAGGCAAACATGCAAAAATGACAAAGATGTGTTAATTTGCGCATCTGAAAGATGCAATCCTCAGAGGACTGTTAGTAGATCAGCTCTGACATACTTTGCATGTGCGATCAAGTGTGCACATGTTTTGGTAGCCAAATCATGGCCAGTGTACTTTACAAATCAGAACCAATTTGCACTGTGTTTGGTTGATGCATTCCGGTAACAAACATGTGCTGTCAAATAAAAGCAATTCTGACTCAGAAACACAGTTGTTAAATGTTCTCTCCCCATTCAGGTCGCAACCAGTACAATGGATAACCCTCTCCTGAAATACAACGCTAAAGAGTATTTCTGGAAAGCAGCTCTGTGCCACTTCATAGTGGATGAATTAAATGCAAAGGTGAGTAGTTTTATGAACTCAGACGCAGTTGATTGTAACTTAAATTTCAGCTGTCGGATCCTTCTAGTTTCACTTTTGTAACAACACAAAATGAATGTTTGTTTTCTTTCAGCTTGCCATTGAAAAGTATGAAGGGATGTTTCCGGCGTTCTCTGACTCAAGAGAATGTAAGCTTTTAAAAGTAAGAACGACTGATTTATAATGGAAATATATTTTGTTGTAAATATTATTACAAATGTGAATACATACTATAAATTGTTTTGTAGTTTTTGCTCTGATTGGATCTCCTCTCTGTACAGAAACTTCTGGAAGCTCACGAGGAGCAGAACTGTGAGGCGTTCACTGAGGCAGTAAGTTTGTAAACTTTGTAAATGTGCAGTGACAATGGGTCGTACTGTATAGGGGAAACCAGGGCTAGTTGTCATAAGAGCTATGGCTCAGTCACTATAAGGTTTTGAGTAAAAAGTCCAATTACGCAAATGTGTGTTTTCTCTAGGTGTTGTATGTTTGTTTCAAACACCTAGTTAAAGCTGTATTAAAATAGGATATATTTGTCAATTCATTCCTCCAAACTAAAAGTTTCGTCAACCAAACCGAGCGCAACGAACAGAAGTAAAAATCCTATTCATTTTTTCCATAAGCAAATTTATTTTAAACTAAAACTTATAAATGTTAAAGACAGACCTACCGTGAGCTTCAAGGTTGTTAATTGATGGTGTATGCTTCTGTTGAAGCCAACAGTCCGCGTTATTTCAACTTCATTGTTTAAAAATTCGTGTTTTATAGCAGAATTCATGATGAAGTGACAATGGGTCCTGAAGGGAACCAATCCACCAATCAGAGAATCACGGCCAACAAAGCGCACCAAAAGAGCTCTGCAGCTCCGCCCACTCCCATGACACACTGTGAATGACACAATCAAGTCGCTACACTTTCAAACTACTCATATATTTGTATGTATCTGAGTATTTTGCAATAAAATGTAAATATATTGTTATATATACTTATAATCAACAAATTTAAATCAATAGTCTTATATTTAACCATTGTTTTTAATTCGATTACATCATTCACAATGCTTCATGGGATTGTAGTTCATTCCCTAATTAAAGTCTTGGTAAAAAAATACTTCCGTAACAAGATGGCTGAAAAAGTGGGCGGTTGCGCACTGTTGCGCTCTATAAAACCACATTGGCATACGTTAAGACAAGAGTCAACCATACAACGAAAGTAGATTTTAATTGAAAGGTTGAGCTTTCATCTCAGGACAAGGGTATTATTTTTCATAATTGTCACATTGGGGCATGTTGTCACATTGTTGGGGGGCAAGTTGTCACATGTGCTGTATATGTTGTAATTTTGAGCAATTTATTAATTAGAATTTTTGTTGGCCAAAACAAAACAAAAAATACATTGTTGCTCTTTCATACATTTTTTTAAAAGCCTTTTTGTAGCTAAGACTTTACAGTTTGTGTCTCTAAAGAAATTGACTTTCACAAATAATATTGAGACCCTGAGAAATTTTCACTGGTGCGAAAAGTATGACAACTAGCCCCAGTCTCCTTTACATACTACATCACACAATCACTGTAGAAAGGTTTAGAATGTAACCTCACATAACTTAATCACATGCAGCTCATATAATTTACTTAAGAGTTCTTTAATGTTCCTCATTTTGACGTTATATCACTAAATGATGTTTACCTGATTCAGGTAAAGGAGTTTGATTCGATCTCCCGTCTCGAACAATGGCAGACCACCATGCTGCTGCGTATCAAGAAAACCATCCAGGGTGATGGAGGTGACCTGAAGTGATGCGTTCAAGACAGATATTGTGGCATCATATCCAGTTTCATTTCTTATTGTACTGTATGTATATGTGACAATCTGGTTGAACATTTCTGTAATGCTAGAACTCAAAAACTAGCCCAGATTCCAGTCTGTTGAGATATTAAAACAGGTTACTTGTATTGTGATAGACTGGCGTTTGGGAAACCAGAAGTATATACAATGTTAATATTGCTAATTCACTCCTGGAAGGTCTGTACAATGACATTTCTCTATCCCTTTACTTCACCATGAAGAAATCTTTAACATAAACCTTTGTTTGTACTTGTATGTGGCGTGCACGATCCTGTAGAGCTGTTACCTTTCTAATGTTCACTTACATGTTGTCTCTGGCACTGTCATGCATGATAAATGTTTAAAGTGTGTTTATGTGGTGTAAAATATCAAGACTCAGTTAAATGTCCGTTTAGATTGAAAACACACTGCCTTTGCTTATTTTAACCATTTTTGTGCCATTGGTCTCAAAAATGGAGCCGATGTGGTTTTGTCCAAGTTTTTGCATTACTGTTAAATTAAGCGTAAATGTTTCTAAGAGTCTTTGCCCACTAATGGTGATGAAGTGCTCAGTTGAAGTGAAAAATAATCAGATTACAGAAAACATGATGAAAATAATGTTGTTGAAAATGTATATATCAGTTTGGATTGTTGATTTCTTTTCGTATTATTTATCATTTTGTTTAGTTAGTTGTTGTTTCACAGAGGCATAAGTTGTTTTAAACATCCAAAACTTATCATTCTTAATTTTAGGTTCACTTTCTGCTTTGTTGTTTGAAGTTCTATACATTGTTGCATAATTTGGTGGAAAATAATTAGTTTTACACTTCATGTCAGTAATTAAATGATTATGCTGATTGAATGAACTGATATAGCAAACCATAAAACACGTTGTGTGACTGTCAGGGAAAAAAAAATATTGTAAAATAGATGGCAAATCTTATTGAGACATTTCAATAAATGTGCTATTTATTCAAAGATAAATTATGATCCACACCAGGTCTGATGTTTCTGGTATTATTAGTGTTATGTTTTAAGTAAACATGTATATTTATACTCATACATGGAAATTTAGGCTTTTATTTGATGCTTTATCCACTTCTCTAGATTTAATAATGTATGAGTCATGAAAAACAAGGATCTTTGTCTTATGGAATTTAAATCGTTTGCGAATGGCGTTTCATGTTGACTTGTTGAAAATGCTCACTTGATTTGTGCATATTTAAACCATCAGGTCATGCAGTGGCAAGACAAGTATGTGAATCCTTTGGAATGACCCGCGTTTATGTATAAATCTGTCTTAAAATGTGGTTTGATCTTTGTCTAAGTTACAATAATGAACAAACACAACCTGTTTTAACTAATAACACACACATATTTGTATTGGTCTTGTACATATTGAATACATCATTCAAACATTCACCGTGTAGGTTGGAAAAAGTATGTTAACCCCTAGGCTAATGTTGCCAACAAAAGCTAATTAGAGCTAGGAGTTGGCAAACTTGGCATCCAATTTATGAAACGAGATTGGAGGTGTGGGTTAGAGCTACTTTGACTTATAAAAAGCACTCAAACATTTTAAGTTTGCTATTCACAAGAAGCATCTGCTGTCGTGGACCATGCCTCACATGCCTTGCATAAAGCTGGAAAGGGTTACAAGGTTATCTCAAAGAGCTTAGATATTCATCTGTCCACAGTTAGACAAACTGTCTATAAATGGAGATGATTTAGTACTGTGGCTGCTCTCACTAGAAGTGGCCGTCCAGCCAAGATGACTCAAAGGGCACACCACAGAATGATTAGTGAGGTTAAAAAAGTACCCTAGAGTGACAGATAAAGACCTGAAGGAATCATTGGAACTGGTTATCATCACTGTTCATGAGTCTACTATATGGGAAACATTAAACAGGTATGATGTCCAAGGCAGGAAACCACAAAGGGAGCCGCTTTTTTCCAACAAAAACATTGCAGCGGGCCTGAAGTTTGCCAAAGACCACCTTGACACTCCACAATGCTACTAGGGAAATATGTTGTGGACTGATGAAATTAAGGTTGAATTGTTTGGAAAAAACACACAGCACTACGTATGATGTAAAAAGGGCACCGCATACCAACATGAAAACATCACCCCAACGTGGAGTACGGTGGGCGGGAGCATCATGATTTGGGGCTGCTTTGCTGCTTCGGTGCCTGGACCGCTTGCCATCATCGAGGGACAAATGAATTCCTAAGTTTATCAAGATACCCTACAGGATAATGTCAGGGTTGCTGAGTGCCAGCTGAAGCTCAGTAGAAGTTGGGTGATGCAGCAGTACAATGACCTTAAACATCGAAGTAAATCCACTACAAAATGGCTTCAAAAAAAGAAAGAGTGGCCTAGTCAAAGCCCAGCCCTTAACCCAATAGAGATGCTGTGGAATGACAATGTTCAGGTCTAATCAGCAGCTAGGGTTCACTTACTTTTTCCACAGCACTGTGAATGTTTTAATGGGATGTGTTCAATAAAGACATGAAAGATTATAATTACTTGTGTGTTTTTAGCTTAAGCACATTGTGTTTGTCTATACTTGTGACTTTGATGAAGATGAGATCACATTTTATGACCAGTTACTACAGAAAAACAGCTACCGATAATTTCAAAGGGTTCACATACATACTAATCTACCATCTTAATCATTTACAGATAACTTTATTCAGTTAACAAGATTTTCGATATGTTGTTGTTCCATTTTTGCACTGTCATTCAGAAAATTTTATCCAAAGTGTCTTATTTCAAGCTCAATCCTCCTGTAACAACCTGTACATCAATGGTGAAAGTTTATGGGTCACCTCTTGGCTTCGAACCTACAACCTTTTGATGATCAACACTGATCTTTGGAAATGTAAAGTTTAGAATACAACACTCTTTTTTGAATGCATTTATTCATGTGGGATGTCACGGGGTGTTTTTATGTTTTTCAGGACGCTTCAAGGTCCATTCTGTGGTGAGAGAGTCAGACTTCACTGGAAGTAGATCCTTCACTGTCAAATTCGTCTTCTTCTGAGTCTCGATTGGCTGTATACTGTGTGACATCAGGTAACTCTGACAGTAAACAGCAGCTCAGAGCACTGCGGAAAATCACCATGTCACAGACTTCATACCTGTGTTGAAAAAGGAGACATAAAAGATCCAGATGTTTCGTTTCTTTCATATAGATATCAACACTAAATCTAAATTTTGTACGAGCGGCTTATTGCTTTTATAAAACAATGGAAACAGTAATATGTAAATAAACTAATGAACACTTTTCATGTATTTGTTGCTAAAACAATATGAAGTGTTTATTTAGTTTTATTCACAATTATGTCTAATTTGAAGTCATTATGCCATACAGTGTGAAATGATCTGTGAGATAAAAATAAAGTGTTTGTGTATGTTACCATTCATCTGTCTTCTCGTCGTAACACTCCACATTAGAGCTGGTGCAGAATCCATTAAACCCGCCAACGGCAAACATCTGATCTTCCACCACCTGCATTACACAGAATCAAATAACAGTTGAACATTTTCAGCTGAAGTCTTTTCTTTTACATGAATAAATATCTGACAAGTGGAGCAGTTTCAGCAGATCATGGCTGTAAATGTTCCATTGTTCTCCATGAGAGATAACAGAAGCCAAAATTTTACATTTTCTTAAAAAAATACAAAAGAAAATTTGATCTAGACTAGCTCACTGCATTGGGCAATGTTTATTCACTTTGCTGGCAAAAAATGTTTCATCACAACTTTTTCTGAAGTGCAATGTAGTGTAGCCCTACAATTTTCTCACTTTCTGTGCACTGTTTGTTTTTAAGGTTTTATGTAATAATCCAAGTACACATTGTTACAGGTTACTGAGTCTGTCAATATGTGAACAATAAGGATTTGTTTAAATCATTATTGTTCTTTTATAATTACAGAAGATTGCTCAATAAATGTTCACGTCTCACCTCAATTCCAAAATTGCTCCGTGGGTTATTCATAGATTCTACATCATGCCAGCTGTCCATCAGAGGGTCGTAGGCCTCGGCACTCCGCAAACGATTGTTCCCATCAAAACCACCAACCTTAACAAAAATATATAGCTTTTTCACATATTGTTACAAACAGTATGTGCATCCATTTATCTTTGTGCACAGTCTGTAGTATGTTCCACCAACAAACCTTGACATTCTGTGTCATATTTGCAAGCGAGTATTTTCACATTTCTATATTCAGTGTTAGGAAGTTACAGTACTAACTAAAAGTAGTGACACTACTAACTTAATGTTTATTTTTAAGTTTATATTTAGTATTAATTTATATGTCCAATGTAATATTGCCAACCTGCTATGTTTAATTTCACCCTAATTAGATTAATTACTTTCAGATTGTATTATTTAATTCTGCAATCAGAAATCTAAATATTTTATTAAAATAAATTTTTTTTTTTAATTCCTTCATTAAGTGGCTATATATATATATATATATATATATATATATATATATATATATATATATATATATATATATATATATTAAGAGTAGCATGACTGTAGTTTAACTACTATAAGTTATGCGTAGCTTGTAGCTTGGGAAGTTATAAGGATGCACGCCCAACACTGAACCGTCCTAACCATCAGCCGGGAGGGGTATAAGGACGAGCCGGAGACGCCAGTGAGAGAGAGAGAGAGATGCACGAAGCTGTGTGTGTGCGTCTTTGTTTGTTTTGCAGTTTATGTTATATTTGAGTTCAGTTTGTTATTAAAGTTTTACGTTGACTGTTCAGCTGGTTCCCGCCTCCTCCTTGCCCATTGTAAAAACCTTGTTACACTGGTGCCGAAAATCGGGAAGGAGGAAGGATGCGTTGTCGTGGAGTCCTCGCCGCTGCCGTCTGCCAGGAAGCGGAGGAGCCATTGCCATCTGCCAGGGGATGGAGGACTTGCGGCCATCTGCCAGGGGAGGAGTGGCTGTCGTTCGCCAGGGGGTGGAGGAGTGGCTGAGGACCAGGAGACAGGGTGTCCGGGGACCGGCGAGCCACTTTTTTTCTCTCTCTATCCTCTCTCTATCTCTACCCCTCGCTCTTTCCCTCTCCCCTCTGCCTCCCCTCATCTCTCCCAGGGTCCAAAGAGGTGGGGAAGACCTGCCGGCAGAAGGACGGCCGGAAGGGCAACACCAGTAGTTGAGGGAGTACATCAAGCCGGAGATTTCCCAGCTTGAATCAGGTGGTGGAGGAGTGTGACAAGGAGGAGGGCATGGCCAGGCCGTAAGGGCGCTCAAACAGCACTGAATCATCCTAATCAGCCGGGAGGGGGGTAAGGACAAACCGGAGACACCAGTGAGAGAGAGAGAGAGAGAGAGAGACGCACAAAGCTCTGTGTGTGCATCTTTGTATGTTTTGTAGTTTATGTTATGTTTGAGTTCAGTTTGTTATTAAAGTTTTACATTGACTGTTCAGCTGGTTCCCGCCACCTCCTTGACCATCGTAAGAACCTCGTTACAATAATACTCACAGCATAAACTAGATTGCCATAAGCAATAACACCAACACCACTGCGCCGGCTGCTCATGGGCGCGATGTGAGTCCACTGGTTTGTCTCAGGGTTAAAGCTCTCAGCTGAGGAGAGACACTGGAGCCCATTAAAACCACCACAGATGTACACCTGAAAAACACACACAAATACAATTTACTTCACACATTGTCCCTGACTAAAGTTTTTCTCATAAATTACACTTCAACATGCCCTTTAGCCCATTAAATCACATAAGAATATTCAGAGAGATTGTTTTTATCTTTAGTTTTTCATTTTTATTGTTTACTTGCAGCTTTTGGGTTATTTAAACACTAAAACACTAATAGACAAATTCTATATGTTTATTGAAAGTAATTTGTGATGTTTGCTAATAAGCTCAACGTATCTTTATTTTTAGGATTTCCAAGTGATTGGCTAAAACACAAAGTTCAGGCTTGTAAAATTACACGTATTCCTCAGTAATTGGTGAATGTTCTTACCTTGCCCTGCAGTGAGGTGGCGCTAGCATCACTCCTGTCTTCATTCATTGATGCTATAAGTGTCCACTGGTTAGCATTTGGATCGTAGCGTTCTGCTGTTTTTAACCGTGTGTATCCATCAAAACCACCGATGGCATAAATGTACCCATCCAGAACCACAACACTAACATAACATCGCTGTTCGTACATAGGGGCCACCTAGAATACATCATTTGACGTTATTTCATTGAGTAATACACATATCAACAGGCCATTTCACTATTTCATTCTCCAACACCCTACAAACAAGTACACAAGGATACAAGGTAGGCCTAATATTTGTAAAACCAACTGTACTCACCTCAATCCATGTTCGAGTAATAGGGTTGAATTTCCTCACACTGTTGAAATAATTTACGCTGTCAAAGCCGCCAGCACAGTAGACAAACCCATCCAGGAATGCTGCACCGTGATAGGCTCTGGCTCTCTCATTCTCTCGAGTCACATTGACCCATTGGTCTGCCCTCACATCATAGGCCTCGATCCCATTAGTGGGACTGCCTCCGCTCCACCCTCCAATGGCCAATAGGATCGTAGAGGGCAGACGTGGGCGTGTCAGTTGATTTCTGAGGTCTGAGTTGGAGGTTTCCTCTATGTTGAGTTCAAACATTGCCTTCATTGCATTTACGATGACAGACGTGCACGCCACATTCTCCAAAACCAATGGATTGCTCTTTACATTGTTCATGAAGTAGTCTGGTGTCATCAACCCCAATCGAACCTGAAGTACAGTGACAAAAGAATTGACACAAGCATTTATTTATATACAGTTCTCGGAGTTTCTTCCCTCACAAAATATTTCCATGGTAGTTTTTACCAAAATGGCACAGTTAATACACTGAAAATTTTACTACAGTTAAAACATGGTAACTTGATATCAGCCACCTCTGTCATGAAAAATAGAAATGAAACAAAATGACAAAAATATTCTAGAAACATCTTAGGCCAAAGTATATTATGGTTTTCTGCATGCCAGCACGTCTCGCACACAGTGGGCAAGAGTGGCTGTAGGGTATTTTTTGGTTTTTTTGTTGGGCCCACCAAGCAAAAACCATCAGTCAGCTAGCTTAGAAAAGTTATAACATACCAACTCAGGCACCATTGCGCTGAAGTTTAATACTTATGGTTATGGGGTTGTTCAAAATCCAAACCCTAAGTATGAACAATAACAAATCTTGTAACTTTGGTATTTTAACTTTGTAGTTTCTTTCTTACCTTTGGCAGAAGCACAGCAATGTGTTTCTTCCTCTCTTTAGGTAAGTGATCAATCCAGCGGAGGATGGCTTCAAAAACCACGTCCTCCTGTTTGGCATCCAGCTCATCTTGACCAATCAGATGCTCAAGATGTTCCACTGAGAGTTCCAGGAACTCCTTGGATACTCGCACAACATCCTCAAAGTGCCGTAGGATGTAGAATTTTGCTTTACCCTGGAGCTTTGAGCAGGAGCGTAAATGCTCTGTAAACATGTGGATGCCGATACAGTTTTCAGGGCATAACTTTACCTCCAGGAACTCACAGCAGGCATCCACAAGACCCCATATTAAAAACTGATCAGCCGCCATCAACAGTTCGGTCACATTCTCGTCAGTAATGTGGACAGATCTTGTGTATGCGTATTGAATAATTAGAGACATGGTGTCTGGAGAAATTCCTGGAATATCATAGGAATGTTCTGCCGTGTTGGTCCACTGGGTGGAGAAAAGCATCCTGTGGAACCAATTTGAAGATTAAATACAGATATTACTGATGAGACAAACACATGAAACAAACAAAAATATAACTGAATGTTCATTTAATGCATTTTAGGTGTTCGAGAAATATTACTAAGTATTATTTGAAGTCTGATCCTATGAATACTGTAACAAAAATAAAAAAGGGGACAATGTGTATATTTGTGTGTTGAGGAGAGAAAATATATATATATTTTTTAAATTAAACAGAAAGACAAGATTCCCTAAGAAGCAAGTCTTCCCTACTTAGCCATAATCAAATTAGACTGCCACACACAAAGTGTCTTACAAGCACTGATTCATGTAAGCAATTGTAATTTAAGTGTTCATCCTCACCTAAAATAAGGGCTGCAGCCGCACAGGATGATCTTGTGCACTTTAAACTCTGTTCCATTAACCCTGATGATCAGGTCAGTGTGCTCGCCCTCTAAACGCGCTTCATCAAACGTGATAAAGGCCGTGGCACTTATCTTACGCTCCATGTTCTCAGCTCTCTGTCAGTAAACTGATCCAAACTCCTCATTTGGAACTCTGATCAAAGTAATCTCACTTTTAGTGAAGTCTTTGAGGAGACCCACTGCTCAGAATAGTTCTAGAATCTCATTGTGACATCATAGTTGAAGAGCTTAGAATACATTCTATGTCAGACTGAGTCTTGGCCTTTCTTTTAATAACATTCTTATATGGTGTTATTTTAACCTACATCTTGTTTGGTTCCTGTTGCATCGTCAAAGACATTTAACATACCATTATCTTTCATTTCATTCAAAAAGGCCAGTCAAAATCAAAAGTGTAAAAATCAAAGGGAAGGGCAGGGAAATATGTAATTATTATGCATTTTAATAGAACAAATACACAAAATAGTTTCTGACAGTGCAGTATACATAACAGAAAACGACCTACTATTATGCCATTTTGTTTTGTTAGTTTAACCTCTTTCTACTACTTTCTTTCAATTGTAGTGTATTATTTATTTGTATGTATTATCTGTAGCTGTTGCTCTTCTACTTTGCCTATATATAAGGGAAGAATACTTTATTTATAAGGCCTGTTTTGAACCATTTGATGAAAAAAAAAAAACAACTCCTCTTTCCATAACACCAATCAATTTAGGAGGTAACCAATCCAGCCAAATAGGGTTCAGTACAGGCCTGTTAGTTCACTGCGTCATCAAGCCTGTTTGAAGTAAACACAACAGATGATGAGAGACTCTCTCAAATTCAGCCAAAATTTCTATGAAATCCAAATTATTATTGAAGGATCTTACAACAAGTGAATGACGGGTCTATAAAGGTAAATTAGTGCCTATTTGCATGTGTAGAGTAAGATTTGTAAAAGCGTTACAAAAAACGTCACTACATTAACACAAAGTAAATTTGATCTGTATTGTTCTGTCCTCCCTTTTTCACACTTACACTTTTGGCACTGTTTTTTTTTCTGCTTAAACATGGCCAAAAACATGAAATGCAGTGTGTTTCCTCTAAACAATATGCAACATAATTTCCTATACACATACATGTTTTGAAATCTATATGATCCACAGGCCCTTATTTGTCTTTTTCTAGTTTCTTACCATGAAACTGGCCACTTTCATACACTGCCTGGCCAAAAAATAAAGTTGGATACTCGTTGGACCGCCTTTAGCTTTGATACGGCACGCATTTGTCGTGGCATTATTTCGACAACCTTATGCAACGTCACAACATTTATTTCCATCCAGAGTTGCATTATTTTTTGGCCGAGATCTTGTATTGATGATGGGAGAGTCGAACCACTCCGTAAAGTCTTCTCCAGCACATCCCAAAGACTTTCAATGGGGTTAAGGTCAGGACTCTGTGGTTACTAATTCATGTGTGAAAATGATTCCTCACACTCCCTGAACCACTCTTTCACAATTTGAGCCCGATGAATCTTGCCTTTGTCATCCTGGAATATGCCATCAGGGAAGAAAAAATCCATTGATGGGATAACCTGGTCA
The DNA here is from genome assembly GCF_019703515.2 of Myxocyprinus asiaticus. Taxonomy (NCBI): domain Eukaryota; kingdom Metazoa; phylum Chordata; class Actinopteri; order Cypriniformes; family Catostomidae; genus Myxocyprinus; species Myxocyprinus asiaticus. The sequence goes on along the minus strand of NC_059360.1, from coordinate 46,728,578 downwards.
TTCAGTACATTCAGGTAGTCAGCTGACTTCATTTTATTGCCACATAATGTTGATGAGCCTAGACCTGACCAACTGAATCAAGCCCAGATCATAACACTGCCTCCAGAGGCTTGTACAGTGGAAACTATGCATGACGGGTGCATCGCTTCATGCGTTTCCCTTCTTACCCTGACGTGCCCATCGCTTTGGAATAGGGTAAATCTGGACTCATCAGACCACATGACTATTTTCCATTGATCCACAGTCCAATCTTTATGCTCCCTAGCAAACTGAAGTCATTTTCACTGACTAGCCTCACTAACAAGTGGCTTTATTGTGGGCACACAGTTGTTTATTCCCAATCCTGTAAATTCTCGTCATATTGTGCATGTGGAAATGCTCTTACTTTCATTATTAAACCTAGGGCTTCACCAAGTGTTTTAGTGAAATCGGTATACGTTGACCGAATTTGAAAACATTGCCTCCAGAGGCTAAAGCGGTGAGTGTTTCAGAGCATATAAACAAGTGTGACATCCATTTATATCCAGGAGAGATCGCCAGAAGCCAGTTGTAAAAATAACTGTTTTCAGCTGAACATGGTGAAAAACAGTGAAGAGAAATGCTTATTTTATTTAATCTACCCCCCAACCAAAACCCAAATCTAACCCTAACCATTAGTAGAGACAAAGTGCAATGTTAGGGATAAAAATGCAACCACCTTATCATGCTCGTGATTGTTTATACAATTGGGATTACTTCCTCGTTTGATTGGGGATTGAACTGTGGTCTCCCATGCAACTGATGCAATGCTTTACCAGTTGTGAGGGAAAGTAATTGGTGTTGAGCCATGAGGGAAAGTAATTGGTGTTGAGCCATTCCAAATATGTCAGATGGGAGACAGGGCATGTCAGTGAGTTGGCATACTGTTGCCGATCCTAGAGTACTGAAATCTTCGGAAAGAGCATGCCGACTTCCCATGTCATCATGTTGAAATATGAGGTATTATCATACAAATCCACTTTTGGCATTGATATCCATCTTATAAGATCTGTGTTCTATAACGCTTCAAGTGGAGTCGAAAATATCGTAATTACGAGTTATGAGCACATGAATGATCAAGCGAAGTCATACTTACAAGTGGGAAACTCGGAATTCTAGATGATACATGAGTTGCCGAGATGGGATGTTGGAAGGAGCGTGTCGACAGGATGATGGAAACGAATGATTTTGCAAACATATTTCAACTTCTGTACATTATTTTAATAATATAAATTTGTTATATATGACTGACTCACCTTTCGCAGTTTGTTTTAAGCATATTAATAAATAATCTGTTAGAGACCATACATTTATGTCGTGAATAAGTGATAAATTTGTGTTTTTCTTTTCTTCCGTATTTTGTTTCCCACTTGAATGCCTGACGCCATTGTAAGGAATGCCCAACTCGGAGGTATGAGCTTCCCAGGTCCACTGAAGGCAGCAAAAATTGTGATTTACATTCTTTCAATTTTGTGAATGGAAAACTTTAAAACCAAGTCAAAGCGAAGATTAACATCATTAGAAAACTTTTTGTAATGCCTTTCGCACGCATTTCTCATTCAAGCGCGAGAACCGTTAAATCACTGAGGCAGTGTGTGCACAGGAAGTGAGACACTTTTACTTCACCACAGATATAAATTACTTTAAAATGTATGATTATAACATGGAAGCAGTGTCAAAATATCATTAAGATGGATTAAAAATAGTTACCAAGACAAAAAGATACAACCAGACAACAAATTTCATATTAATTCTGAAACTATCTATCGTTCCTCCCTCACACTTGCATTATATTATACTTTGAAGTGAAAGCCTCCTTTTCAAACATGTTGTCTTTTTAATTGTGGTGACCTGAAGACTTAAATGATCAGCTGAAAGTCCACATTCATATCCTGTATCAGTTAAAAAGATTATTCTAGAAAATGATATTATTTACCTTTACCAGGTCCTGACAGAAAATGAATTTCTGAAGCCTGATTCAAGACAACAATCATGACTGTACTGAAGGATAGGTTTCTATCATTGAGATGAGTGGCGAAAGTGGCCCAATTGATCTAAATTTAATTAAATAACACACTTGTTCAAAGGATGTATTCAAAATGTGAATAATGTCACTCTATGACAGAGGAATTTTACCAAATGTTTTTTTTACTGTTTTTCAGTGTTCATCATCAACAAAGGCAGATTTCAACTAAGCAGTGAATTCTGAAAGGAACTGCAAGCATACAGTTATACTGAACGGGGTATGTGAATAGAAAGCCAGTAAATGTGTTAATGAATTAATAAAAATTATTATATAGCCAGCCGAGTAACACCACAGAGATGAATGGGGATTTTAACAGATAGCTCTCTCCAGGAATATTAAAACTCCTTGGTTTGTTTGAGCCGTCTAGCCTGGAATATGCAACAATAGCTCATAAGTGACTGATTAGATCACTCTACAAATGCATCAACTCCACGTGCAAGACAAATACTGTAGTTTTCCTCACATGAAGTGCACTGGAAAATCATCTTGCAAATGACTCAATACAGGTGACATGAGAGGAAAGACATGATACTCTGAGGATATGTATGAATGCACCCATATATATATATATATATATATATATATATATATATATATATATATATATATATAGTTTTGAATAGATTATAAATTACCATCGAAATTTCTCTCAAGTCATTTGGCATCTTGGATTTATTTTTTTCAATGAGCTCATCATAGTGCATAGATGCTCAAACTTCCAGTCTCTGGTGTGTTTTCATGACGAGATGGACTTTGATGTGCCATTTTAGAAAACAGAATTTGAATGGATCAGTGATAGGAATTTATTAGTTTAGTAATTAGTTTCATCATTGCCGATTATTTCCTATGATATTGTAATTGCGGTTATTGATTTTGATTAATAGAATTGAAATTAAAATACTCATTTTGTGTGGGGCAGTTGCATGCCATATTCTTTATACAGCCGATGCATCAAAACAACTTGAGAAGTGTGTTCCTGAATTGCTTTAGTGTTTTAACTGCATGAAAAACAAAAAGAGTTGTATATGCAGTATAATTCAGATAGTGATCATTACTTGGCCTGGTGCGATTATTAAATAATCGTCTGATCGTGGTTATTTGATCTAACCACGGTTGAGACAACTGCGATTATTGTGCACTTCAAATTCCAATCACATTTTAATGTCCAAATAAGGGAATTTTAAGCAAATATATAGGCTAAATGTCGTCAACAGTACACCAAACTCCAGCGAAAATATAAACGAATGTCAATTTTTAAAGTAAATGCAAAGGTTCACTTTAAACGATCGTGTAATGGCAAATGTTTCTGGTCATTGTGAGTTCATATACGAAGCATTAATGGCACGCAGTGACACAGAGGAGGAGACGCATGCTTGCTCTATTTCTGTGGAGTGAGAAAAATACGAAACGAAATCTCAAAGGTTTTGCTTCATGAGAAATAAGGGCTCATGGGTTTAATCAAAGAGCATTATTTTTTTTATTTTTTTTTACGTTTATTTAATATTTACTATTGCATAATATAATATGATATAAATATAAAAAATATATATTAAAAAAATTATATTTTATTTTTTATAAAAATATACAATATAAAATATAGGAGTTCCAAAACAACAGTGTTACTGTAAAGTTGACCAAAACTAAAGTTGACCAAAAAGAGAGATATATTTTAAATATTTAGAAATATTTTGATATTTAAACATTATTTTTCATGTCATTTACAAGTTTTTAAAGCCTTAAAAGAAAATCATATATCCCTATTTTATTATCTGATTTTTATCTTTTAAATTTATTGTGAAAGCGCTAAAAGAGCCAATTAATCGTCATAATCACAATTATTTGTTTGACAATTAATCGTCAGCCAAATTTCATAATCATGACAGCCCTAATCATTATTGAAATTCCTTTAGACTAATTTAAACGCTTTTTCATTCATGCACACAACGGCCTAAAAAATCTGTTGTAAATAGAAAATGTTGGTGCAATGGGAGTTCTAAATGGAATGCTGTAATTGACAATTTTCATGATTATATACAGTAATTTCAACACTGTTATTGCAATCTTGATTATTTTTCTATGAATTGTGCAGCTTTAGGTTAATGAGATATGCCCTTCTCATTACAGTCTCTCTTGGATGGAGACTCAGAATATTGGATGACCTGTTACTGTCTCTCTCTTTCTCTCTCTCTCTCTCTCTCTCTGTGTGTGTGTGTGTGTGTGTGTGTGTGTGTGTGTGTGTGTGTGTGTGTGTGAAGCGGAGACTCAGAATGTTGGATGGTCTGTTAGTGTCTCTCTCTCTCTGTGAACCAGACACTCAGAAGTGACATATTCCGTTGGTGTATCCCTGGACAGGAGACACAGAACATGGTGTTACTGTTAAGCATGTCAGAGTGTGCACCTCCTCTCTGTAGGCTGTTTCATCATTGTTAGTGATCAGACCTACCACCGTCGTGTCATCAGCAAACTTGATTAACACATGTTAACGATTAGGGTAAATTCTGTCATATGACACTACATTTTTACATTAATGGCAATTTTCTCGCCAAAAAATGTTTCCAAACCAGTTTTTCGCAACATTTGAAGTATCGACATAGAGTTTATGCGCTAAAGTTAAACGGAAATATATTATGTCGACACTTGTGAAATTTTAAAGATTATTTGCGTTTCCATCAGCTATATCTGTAAACTTTTTGATGCACTACACCTGTTGTCGCAAAAAAAAACAAAAAACCTTTGGATGAAAATGTAGTTAATGACGCCTCCCATTCCTCGATCGGTGATTCACAGCCGGAGCTGTCAATCAATCCATATCAAAGGGCTTATTGGCGTCTCCAAACGGCCATCGGACACTTCCGTGGAACAAGCTGGCCAATGGATCTCTTTTCAAGATCTGACAGACAGGTCATTTAGCCAATAAAATAACGCTGCAAAGGATACAGGGGTTGGCTTAAATCAGTTTATGTAAGTTGCTTCAGTGACGTCATTTGTCATGATCTCAGCGTGTCTGCCCATAATGACAGCGCCCTGAACTCGCCGTGCGTACGGGTGTTTGGCAACCAAACATATGGTTTTGCGACTTCTTTCGAGAGATCGATGTTAGATTATACAACACAAATGTATTTGAGTATTTAGTTGAATGTTGCATGCCGTTTTAATAAGGAATACTCTCTAAAATTGCAGAGACTTCTCAATATTTTATGACCTCGAGAATATCACATGGCTGTTAAAATGTAAATAATTGATCAGTTTAATAATAATAGTTTTGTTTTTTGTTTACTCATTTATGCATTGTAATCACACTTTATGAAAGTTATTGTTATAATACTTATAGTCTATTGTACGTTTTATGTAATGATTGGAAATATAAAAAAAAAAAATTTGAGTGGTATTTGTGAAATATAATGTGCATATAGCTTGTTATGTATCTTATACTGTATTTTTCGTACTGTAAATGTATAAAAAAAAATCACCCAAAAATGACTTTTTATGAAAAGCCGCTGGACCTGTCTTTAGAAAAAGCTCTGATACAACTCTGTTTTGAGGTGCCCAAATTACCAGTTTAATATATTTTCACTTAAAAACATTTAATGAAAAAAAATCTAAATTATTTTGAGTAAATTTGAACTTCTCTTGCTCTGATCCTGTAATATTTTTGATAAATCTGTGGAACATTAAAGCCCCACTTGTCACCTTTAAAAAGACCAAGGGTAGCCCTCTAGGCCTATGGGTTCAAGAGACAGAGCTATATTTCTTTGAAGTAGTCACTTTCCGCATTTTGCTCAAAAATGGAGCAGGGTAAGTATTTTTTACTACAAATTCTTCTCCCTGCCCAGTAGGTGGCGATATGCACGAAGAATGTGAATTACCAACAAGAAGAAGAATGTGGAGATTGATAGTAAAAAAAAGACATAAATATCGATTTGTTTCTCACACAAATCATAACGCTTTAGAAGATATGGATTTAACCACCCTATTGCCATTGACGAGTGATCAGTTATGTGATACCTGGTGTTGGAACACAGTACCCATGAGCAGGCCCACAGAGAATCTGAGCACGCAGATTGCATACTTTTGGGGGGGTCCTGTGCCAGCCAAGCACCACCATTGTGCTTTGAAGCAGAGCTAATATTGTAGAATCTGAGAAGTCATTGGCTAACCTCAAACTTCCAGTCTCTGATGTGTCTTCCTGATGAAATGAACTGTGTTGATGTTATTTTTAGTAAGCAGAATTGGAATGAATCGGTGATACTGTAGCAATTTATTGGTTCATGAGAGATGCCCTTCTCATTGTAGATTCACATTAACAACTCAAGTTGAGTTTGATCTGATGGTCACTAGAGGGAACAGTTTGTCAGGGTTTGTCATTTATGGTCATTCGTTCCTGTTCTGTTGTTTAATATGCTTTTGTTGTTGCAACGTTAAAGCTCTGCTGTTTAATTTGTTTATGTTTTGTTCTATCTTGGGTGATTCATAAATGACTAAACTTTGTTGTATGCTCCTCACTGTATGGTCACATACATATGAATCACACTGCTAGTAAAATTCACTGTACGCCTAAACCAGTCCAACCAGTTTATGACGAAGTAAAAGACTTTCAGCAGGCTCCATTTTGTGAAAGGAAGAACATATATTACCTTTGGTGAAAAAGTGGTCTGAATAATCGGAATACGTTATAGAACAGTTTAATGCTGCTATCTGGAGACTGATAGAATGGATTTATGAACTGGATGAAGTTTGTGTTTGATGTTGAGTTCATTGCTCTTGAGAAAGGTAAGGTTGAAAGAACCTTTTTCTGGATACATTATCTTGCATCATCTTATTTTAATTTGTTAGAGAGTTACAGATGGCAAAAATATATTCCAGAAAATATTTGCTCAGGAAGTGGAGATATACTGTATCCTGTAAATAGATTTGTCTCCACAACAACACCAACGCCTACTTTACCATATCACGTCCGTAGCCTAGCCCAGTTGCAGTGAGATGGCAAAGAAAAATCAGGTCAGTCCAGAACAGAGAGCCAATCAGAACAGTGGGCATTTTCTGTCAAGTCTTAAAGGAGAGGCAGCACCAAAACCAAGCGTTTCTGACAGAGGGTGGAAAATGGTCATGTTTTACAAATATATGACTGTTTTTTTGTGCAAAAAAAAACTTGACTAATATTATAAGTGAACCTCAAGGGACATATTAAAATAATAATAAAAATAAGTAATGTCATGACCCCTTTAAGTGTTTTTCAGTGAGCAGCGTGTCTGCAGCCTATCTGGCAGCAAATGGCACACACGTCTCATCAATGCTCTCATTGTCACCAGACACAAAGCAACTTTTAGATTTATTGTGACACATGTATTGTTTACGCAAAACGTAAACCCATAAAACGTAAATTATGATTAATAGTGAAATAAAGGTTATTTACAATATGCACTCTATCCAAGTCTCTTCGATTTAAATGAATGCGATGTTACGTCTTTGGGACTATGCAGGATTTGTCTTCCGCCACAGTACATGAGTTTGTCACAGTTTCAAGGTGTTAAGCTTAAACAATATATAACAGTAGCTAGCTGGTAGGTAGCTGTGCAGTTTGTAAACCTCACTCCCCTGGTCTCAAGAGGCGCGCAAGTGACTGAAGCTAGAGGCTGTAGCCTTTAGCCTCCTTGTTAGAGTGCCCACTTCACATGCCAGAGACACCAGTTCGAATCCCGCTCGGTTACAGTGGTGCCGTGACACAGATGGGAGTGAAGTTTAGGGGGATGAGTGTAAAGGTATCCAGCTGGTAGGTAGCTGTGCAGTGTGTAAACCTCACTTCCCTGGCGTCAGGAGGTGCACTAGCAACTGACGCTACTCTTTGTTAGCGCGCCCGCCTCCCATGCCGGAGACGCTGGTTTGAATCCCTCACGGAGCGGATCAAGCAGAACTGGTTACATATACATCAAGCATTTATGCAACACATCTCACTTGAGCTTGAATGGCCGTTACATTGAATAAAATTATTAATTTAAGTAATATATTACCAAAGCTATTTTACCTGTGAACACTGTTGTTTCCCCTCACATGCAGTGCTGTAATGGTGGTCTAGCATGCAATTCTTGAAACACCCACCAGATGGCACCATTAATAAGTTTATCCAATATTACAAAAACAATATCCGTTTAAAGGTGCTGTAAGTGATGCTTTCATAAAAATGTAACTATTCCCTGAAAGATGGTAATGAAAAAGTGTCCTGATATATCTCACCAGTCTCTGTGACAGCTCTAGAGCTCTGTAAACAGCGAACAAAAATGTCTCCGTGGACCGCGGACAATGATGCTTTCTGCCTGTCAATAATTTTTCGCATTCTCATAGTATTGTAGTTACAGCAAATTTTTGAGGATTAATGCCATTTTTATGCCATGTTGCTCATAATAGCTGTTCGTTGAGGGCGCTATTTTGCTGCTGTTGTTTTTGACAACCGTTTCTGCTCAATAAAGCTAATTTGGTATCTTTGGAGTGCTGGCTTTTGAAAAAAACGTGGCATGGCTAATCCAATGGCTCAGCTCGGGGAAATTCTAGAATCACTTACAGCACCTTTAAGGAAAAATGCTTTAATATCGGACAAATAAATACCATAGTTAGAGTTAGATTTGCTACACTAGTCTGGTCCGTGAGTATGTGTGTTTTTCATGAATTACCTGCCAAGCCGCACTAGGCTTTCCCTCAGTACTATTTAGTTATTGTATGAACGGCACCGAACATGCATTTTAATTCCAATTGTTCTTGAAAACAGGTCCGTTTCTGAGCATATGGGGGCCCAAAGCAAAATTCCTCTCAGAATTTATGCTGTCTTGACTTCTTGGAAGTCATCAATTATGTCTTCATATGATATTTTCCCTCATATGTCAGATTGACACTTACTATGACCAGTCCACTTTCTATATTTCTTTAATCTTTCATTTATTTTTGTATGCTGTTCCATATTTATTTTTCCATCACACAACATGCTAATGAGAGGAGGTCAATAGCTGTTCAGGCATCACAGTCAAACTATCGATACCAAGTGCAACGGTTTTTGGGGGGTGTTTGCAGTTTCACCTTGGCGGCGAGAAGGTCAGTAGCATAGTTGCTCCACGAGACAGCGAATAGTTTGGAGAATCGTAAATGCGAGATCCTTTGCTAAACTTTTATTTATTGATTGATTGTGAAAATTCAGTAATGTCCTTTTTAATGTCATAGTCAAGCAACAATGATCAGCCAATAGTGTCCTAAATTCTGCCTAATGAAGTTTGATTGACATCCTCTCATTAGAATGTTGCACGAAGGAAAAATAAATACGGAACTACACACAGAAATAAATGAATGGTTAAAGAAATGTAGAATTATAAATCAAATTTCAATTTTACATTCCTTTTAAAATTTTTGCATTTCCCCAACCGTTTCATATTTTATAATTTTGCATTAATAGGTGCATTTATTTATTTTTGTATTTATTTAATGATTTGTATATCACCTCACACATTTATTTATATATTTATTTATGCACAAATATATGGATTTATTTGCTTGTTTATATATGGATTTGTGTATTTATTTATTTATTTATTTATTATTTTTTGAAGGTTTCATCCTCCATAAATGTCTATTGTCTACACCTTAGTTAGCTACAGTGGCAGAAATGTCTGAAAACCTGTAACTTTGTAAAACAGGCTTAGATTAATTTCTTACATAAGTGGACTGGCTGTGTTTCTCCTCCTCTTTCATTTTTCCACTCTTGACTTTCCACTCTCGTAGGTGTGCTTGATGATGACATAAACCCCTTTGAATGTGTGCATGCCTGTCACACCTAGTTTTAACTCTTCTTGCAGTTACATTCTTACTTCCCTCTTGGGCCACAAGTAAAAAATGACCCAAACAGTGATTAAGGGTTAAAATCAATTGTTTCATTTGTTCTCTGCTCAGTGGGTGTGTTTTACATATACAGTACAAACATGTTTTATGCTTCATTCTGTATCTGATGGTTCATTTTTTTTTTTTACTGCACTGCTTGTACAGATATAAACCAGTCCAGAGTCCATTTTTGTGAAAGGAAGTGAATAACATTAAGAGAGACAATCTGTCTGTGAATAATGTGAATCAGCTTTAGAACAGGAGAGTTTAAATGCTGCGATCTCGAGACCAATAGTTCAACATTGATGAGACAGAGGTAGGTTTAACATGAACACTTTTCTGGATTCATTATCATTCATTTTTTAAGATTTGCAACTGATTTGTATGTTTGTGTTTATGTGCTTATGTATGTATGTTTAATATTGTGTTGCAAGAGAATTCAGTTCCTCCCATATATATTATGCATATTTATGTTCTGTGTGTTTCTAGAGCACTGCTTCTAAAATGAGTCTCTATAAGAAGAGAGAGAAGGGCGGTGCTGTACAGAAACATAAGACAGCATCTCCAGAACCCAGCAGTGTTGGGTAAGTTGCTCAAGTACTCCACTACAAATGGCAGGTCTTTTACCCCTATATTTTGTAAAATGCTGGGCTTTTTTATTACTAAGACAAAGAAAACGTTTAAGAAAAGCCAAAATATCTTACACTGTGCATCGAAGCACAAAAATTCTGTTTCCATTTCGGTCATATTCATTTATGTATTGTATATCAGAAACCACTTGAATCAGAATAAAAATGAGCTTTATTGCCAAGTGTTCTCATTTGATGCATGTTGTAAATTTTTACACCATGAAAATAGTTTGGATTTGACCAAAATGCCATTACCTTCAGCAAGCTAACTGAGTTATATGTATTATGGTGTGACTCATGTCAAAATAAAATTTCCTCAAAAAACAAATATGTATGAATGAACCTGATGTCGTCCATGTTTCCTGTCCTTTCAGACAACAAAGACTTAAATACGACATAATCATAATTACCAATTCAGAAGCGGGAAGTAGGATAATTCCGATAACACATGAAGGCAGCATTCAAAGCTACACTTGATGATGCTGGCATTGACGCACTGACACGAATACAGTGGTTACTCTAGCAAAGTGGATAGTCACAGTCTGCCGGCTGATTAATATTGTGGAGGATGAGAGTTTAAGAGATTTAATGCCCATTGCAATGAATATGCAACCTATGTGGGGACTAGTTATTTTAATTAGTCATACTCCCACTTAGACTTTAGGAAACGTTTAATGTTACTTGAATTGGTGCTATTTTACTGCATTTCTATCTTTATACTGTGGAAGGCTTTGTTTGGAAAATGTTAATAAAGCATTATATTGTTACATATTGCTTTGTTTTCTTTCCTAAAATGGAAATAAATGCATTTTGACAGGACAATAATTATATATGGTGTCAAATTTCAGCATTTTCAAAATTTGCGATTAATCGCGATTAACTACAAAAAATATGTGATTAATCGCGATTAAAAAATGTAAGCAACTAACAGCAGTAGTAAATATAATAATAATAATAATAATAATAATAATAATAATATAAAATTTATTTAGCTAGCTAAACAACCAACTACTTAGCTGCTCTCAACTACAGAACAAATAGCTAAGCTGAATGCTGCCCTTTAGAAAAAGAAGCTAGTTACAATACAAGCTATATGACAAAAGTGAGTACTTCAAACACTGACCAGATTTAACATGCATACTGTTACAAAATCCCTAAAATACTTATTTACATGACACAACAACTAATTGAAGTTTCTCAAAAGTACCTTTCAAAAACGTAGCCTACTTTTCTATTTTAATTAAGTATACGGTGTCTCCCACTGTGTCATTGCATTGGAACTCAGCAATGCTATACTCACAATGAGGCACAATATTTCAAAAAAACATTGTGGTTCTTCCATGGTACATGACCAACTTTGGGACTTTCGTGTTAGTGTTATAAGACTCTTTTTTTAAGAAAATGTTTATCTACAAACATTACAGTCGCTCAAGCTGCACACGCAAGTGTTGAACTTAATAAAGACCATTTTTAGTGCTGGCAAATGATGGAATGAATTTGCAGGTGTTGTTTCAATTGATTGTCGGTAAATATTCCACTTCATCCAGAGCTCTGTCTGTTCAATGTGCTCTAAAGTTTACCTTTACTGTTGTACTGAGTGAGAATCCACTCCAAGATTCAGTGCATGTGTGAGCCGCCCAAATAATTCAGAATGAATCGTGAACTGATTCGAAACATTTTGCTAAGCCAAGAACCAACTCAAAAAAGAGTGATTCCTTCATGAATTGGACATCCCGTTTGATTCTAAATAGCCGAAAGAAAATTCAGGACATGAGTTTGTTTTTTTAAAAACTGTTAGAGAAAATAATTGTAATGTTGTATCGTGATAGAGTAACACAGAAAACTGGCTAAAGATTTGATGGCATAATCTGCCAAAGTTAATTTTCACACACATTTGGCAGGAGTTAATTTCAATCCCTGATTATATACAAGGAATTAACAAAGGTTAAACATGGGGTGTCTGTATTTCAATTTGGGGTGACCAGTGCCACCTCTTTACCCGTGCTAGATTTTGATGCTCTTCGCAGATGCTGGCCAAGTTAACCGAGCTTTCCTATAATTATACCAAATGTCATTTTTGACAGTGCCGTTTTATCTCTTGTGATATATCAAATCATTTCAATGGATATTTCTTAGTGGGAAAAAATTGAATTATTTTTAGTTAGAACTAAGATATAGTTCACTTATAATAATATGAATATTAATTCCAATGCTGAACACATTATGTTTTAGTTTATTATTTTAGTACTACTTAAAATGATATATTTTTTCCCATGTGACTAGTAATAAAAAGAACATAACATAACATCAACTTAAATTAATATTTGTTTTAACATGGTGACTTATATATTTCATACCATGGTTTTTATAAGTGTATACACTTTCTTTCTATCCTGACACTGCAGGAAAATATAAATATATATATATATATATATGTTAACAAATAGGACTATAGTTACAACAGACCATAAAAGACCACATTTAATGCAATAGTTGGATTAAACATAGGCCTATGTGACCGGATGGATGGATGCACGTGTGGGGAGTGCGACGAACTTGTTAAATTCACAGTATGCCCATCTCTTCAGTCTGCACTACACCACTGGGTTTCAGTGTGGTGTATTTTCATTTAAATATTATTTTCACAAAGGTTTTTGTTTTTGTTTTTTCTTCTTATTTACGCAGTGGGGAGAGAGATGGTGTAATCAAATCAGTGAAGTCCCATTTGAGCTGCACTGCCTCTGACCGTCAGACCCACATCAGGCAGCACGACACAGAAGCAGCCCTGCAGACACATACACTGCTGGATGAAACTGCAGGTCTACAGCAGGATTCCCACCAACCAGTGGATGATGTCCTGCAGAGAGTCAAAGACCAACATAAAACCAGCATGAAGAACAAGAATGAGGGCTTATCTGAGGGAATCAAACTACACAAGCATCAAACCCTCCTAAACAGGATTTACACACAGCTCTACATCATAGAGGGAGAGAATGGACTGAATGAAGAACATGAGGTTTTACACATGGAGAAAACATCTAGAACACAACACTTACACAACACTCCAATCAATTGCAATGATATCTTTGATCACTTACCTGAACCAGGGTGTAAGAAGCAAAGAAAACAGAAAAAAGAAAAAATCAAGACTGTTCTTACTAAAGGCATCGCTGGAATTGGAAAAACAGTCTCTGTGCAGATGTTCATTGTGGACTGGGCAGAGGGAAAAGCCAATCAGGATGTAGATTTCATATTTGTTCTTCCATCTCGAGAGTTGAACTTGATTAAAGATGACCAGTACAGTCTTCACAAACTTGTGCTTGACTTTCATCCTGAACTTCAAGATGTGGACTCAAAGATTTATGATGAGTGTAAAGTTGTGTTCATCTTTGATGGTCTGGATGAAAGCAGAATTACACTGAAGTTTTCAGACAGTGAGAAAGTTTCTGATGTAACTGAGACTTCATCAGTGTGTGTGTTGATGTCAAACCTCATCAAAGGAGATCTGCTTCCCTCTGCTCTCATCTGGATCACCTCCAGACCAGCAGCAGTCAATCAGATCCCCTCCAAATACATCAAGCGTGTGACAGAAATCCAGGGATTCAATGACCCTCAGAAAGAGGAATATTTCAGGAAGAGTATCAGTGATGAGCATCAAGCCAGCAGAATCATCTCACACATTAAAAGAGCAAGAAGCCTCCACATCATGTGCCACATACCAGTCTTCTGTTGGATCTCAGCCACTGTGCTTCAAAACATCCTGAAACAAGATCACAGTGAAGAAATCCCTAAAACTCTGACTGAAATGTACATACACTTCCTGCTTATCCAGATTAATATGAGGAATCAGAAGAATGATGAGAAAGATGAGAGAGATCCAAAGAAACTCCTGCAGTCCAACAGAGAAGTGATTGTGAAACTTTCTGAACTGGCGTACAGACAACTTATGAAGGGCAATGTCATGTTCTATGAAGAGGATCTGAGAGAGAGTGGCATAGACACCTCAGTGTATTCTGGAATTTGCACTGAGTTCTTTAAGGAGGAATCTGTGATTCATCAGAGGAAAGTCTACTGCTTTATACATCTGAGCTTTCAGGAGTTTCTAGCTGCTTTCTTTGTGTTGTACTCACATGTAATGGAGAACATGGAATCACTGAAGTTGTTTTTGTGGTACAGTTCTAAGAAAAGCTCTCTGTTCAGGCTACTAAAATCAGCAGTTATTAAATCCTTGCAGAGCGAAAACGGACATCTGGATCTTTTTCTTCGTTTTCTGCTGGGCATCTCACTGGAGTCCAATCAGGGACTCTTACAGGATCTACTGACACACACAAAGAACAGCTCAAAGTGCATCAAGAGCACAACAGAGCACATTAAATACAAAATCAAGGGTGGTGAACGTCTTTCAGCTGAAAGATGCATCAATCTCTTTCTCTGTCTGCTGGAAATGAATGATCAGACTCTGTACAGAGAGATTCAGGAGTATGTGAAATCAGACAAACACTCAGAGAATTCTCTCTCACCAGGTCACTGTTCAGCAATAGCGTACATGCTTCAGATATCAGAGAAGGTGCTGGATGAGTTTGATCTCAGGAAATACAACACATCAGATGAGGGTAGAAGGAGACTCATACCAGCTGTGATGAACAGCAGAAAAGCTCTGTGAGTATTCAAATATGTGATTGTATATTAAATTAATTTAGTCTCTTTTGTTTATTTTTAATTATTTGAGCCATTTGACAAAAACTTAATGACAGTCCAAAACGAGTAAAAATGAACAGGGTCAAGGCAGCAAAAACAGGGGAAAGATTGAACAGGGAAGATGTACTTTTAGAGGACTTCAATGTTTAAAGTAAAAGAATAATGAATGACCAGTTCATATGATTACATCCTGCTGGTTTGAAGCGATTTAATATTTTGGTGAAGCTGTGTCAAGTTACATGTTCTCAGATGAGTCCAAAATTACGTCCGTAGTATCAGGCTAATTCATGAAAGTTTGGGCTGATCATCAGTCTATATTTAGACAGTATTACCTCCCAATCTAAAGTGGATCATCAATCATGTGATAAATATGTAATCAGTGCCATGTGCAGAATGCAGGACACATTAATAGAACTCATCATCTCCCTTTTAATCATGCTGTATTTTATCATCATGTTATAGACTTGCTGGCTTTAATCTCACTGATCAGTTCTGTGAAAGTTTGGCTTCAGCTCTGCAATCATCAAACTCCCTGCGAGAGCTGAACCTGAGTAACATGCAGGATTCAGGAGTAAAGCTGCTCTCTGATGGACTGAAGAGTCCAAAATGTCACCTGAACATACTGAGGTCAGTTAGTGCACCCTGGTGTAAATATTAATACACCAAACAGTATATAGCACCATGTCAGAAGTCACAAAGGGCAGTTTTTGATGCAAGTTGATGTTTGACAGTTCGCTGTTGTTTTTTATAAAACAAAGTCTCAGCTTTCAAATTGTCAATGTTATGATGAAATTTAAACTTTAAATGTTTTTATGCAATTTAATGCATTAAGTCAAGTCGCTGTCATGTCCATTCAGACGGGAGCACTGCAGACATCTCTTCTCCAATCAGCGCTCGTCTTTACCTAGAGGTGGGTAGAGTAGCCAAAAACTTTACTCAAGTAAAAGTACAATTACCTTAAAAAAATAATTACTCAAGTAGAAGTAAAAGTAATAATGTTACAAATTACTCGAGTAAGAGTAAGAAAGTATCCAATAAAAAGAATACTCAAGTAGTGTGTAACTAGTTACTTTCACATTTAACGTAATGGATGTTTACTCTCCTATATTCCAGCATCAAATTAAAGGGATTGTTCACCAAAAAAATTAACATTTCTCACCCTCATGCCATCTCAGATGTTTATGACTTTCTTTTTTCTGCAGAACACAAATTAAGATTTTTAGAGATATATCTCAGCTCTGTTGGTACATACAATGCAAGTGAACGGTGACCAGAACTTTGAAGCTCCGAGAAGCACATAGAGGCAACATAAAAGTAATTCATATGACTCCAGTGATTTTCAGAAGCAATATGATAGGTGTGGGTGAGAAACAGATAAATATCTATAACTTTATAATATATAAAGTCCTTTTTTTTATTATTAAATCTCCTCCCTGCCCAGTAGGTGGTGATATGCACAAAGAATTGAATCACTAAAAACACAAGAAGAATGTGAAAGTGGAGATTTATTAGTAAAAAAGGATTTAAATATTGACCTGTTTCTCACCCACACTTGTCATATCCCTTCTGAAGACATAGATTGAACCAGTGTCATTTGAATTCCTTTAATGCACGGTTAAAATGGGAAAGGAGGAGGCGGGAAAATAATATTTTAATTTAAACTTAAACAAAAAGACACAAAACATAAACGCACACATGGCAGATGCGTGTGGCTCTCTCTCTCTCGAACTGCCGCATCCAGCTGCACTTATCCCTCTCCTCGGCTGATTAGCCCTCCTCCTCATCACAATGTGCTTTCTGAGCTTCAGACTTTTGGTACCATTTACTTGCATTCTAGTATAATCTAACAGAGCTGAGATATTCTTCTAAAAATCTTTGTGTTCAGCAGAAGAAGAAAAACATACACATCTGAGATGGCATGAGGGTGAGTAAATTATGTGAGAATTTTCATTTTTGGAAACATTATTCCTGTAAGATGTTAGACAGAATGCTAGCCTTAATCATCATTTATTTTCACTGCATGTTTTTTCCCTCCATATTTTGAAAGGGAATGGTGACTGAGACTGTCAGTCCCTAACATTCTGTCTAACATCTTTTGGGTTCCACAGAATACAGAAAGTTTTACAGGTTTGGAAGAGGGTGGGGAAATTATGATATTGATTAAAGACTGAACTATCACTTTAAGGATGCTTCACAAATTTGGAAGAATCTGTCAGTTAGAAGAGAATTTTGAAACCTTTTTCTAGTAATTATTATGGTGAAAAACGTGAACAATGTCACACAGTCACCAAGTTATACATAATGTTTAATTATACACTTGAGCAAGATCATAATTTATTCATATCGTCAGTCGTTATTTCACAGCTTTTTATGTCCTGTGTGAATTTAGTTCAGTGACAGTCCAGCACTGAAAGTGTCGAAATAATTTAGATAATTAGTTCTGTACACTAAGGGTAAATTGCACCTTATTTCTGTGTTGGAAGCTTGTTGTCCATAAGACAAAGCTGCCCGCATCTGTTAAAACCTGTGCACACGCCAACTTTGCACATACAGAAATGCTCACAATTACGATCGGCGGGGCAAAACATTTGCACTTAATGCGGACGTTTACAAGGAGTTATACAGTAGGCACAGATATATTGCAGCGCTTATATAAAAATGTTCATGCTGAAAATAAATGAGTATCACCATGACACAGACAAGCCCACATTGTCACAATCTCTAAAACTTACCTCACCGTGTTTTTTTTACGTTGGACCTGTAACTTTAATCTTGAAATATATCCTTGTCTTGGTGAAAAATTAAGGCATTGAATGGAGTGAAGAAATGTTTGTCTTGCGCGCTTGCTGCTGTAGTGTTGAACGTGACTCAGGTGAAGTTCCGCTGTCGTAAGAGTCCCATTCAAAAATCTAAATAAATTACGCATTTATTAACACTTATTAAATTAAAATCAGTAATGTAACGACAGGAACGCTATCCATTTTAACGAAGTAAAAGTACATTTTTTTTCATCAGAAATTTACTTGAGTAAGAGTGAAAAGTACCCACCATAAAACATACTTATAAAAGTAACTTTTCCCCAAAAAATTATTTAAGTAAATGTAACGGAGTAAATGTAGCGCTTTACTACCCACCTCTGTCTTTACTACAAATTATAGCAAGAAAAAAATACACATGAATCATGAATCAAAATTATTGAATCAGATGGGATGTTGAAATTAATCAAATAGGATGTTGAAAGATACAAAGCAATGGTTGAAATGATTATCTAATATAATCGGCAAATATCTGTTTCAACCATGGGACATCAATTTCACCTACCAGGTCATTTACCACAGGGAAGTTATTCAATGTCTATAGTTAGGTAGCTTGGAAAAATGAACTCTCGTGAAGAGAATATAACAAAATACCATCACTGTTTCCCTGATATGAAATTACTCATACAATGAAAATATTTTGTTTTATTTTCATTAATAAAAGCAGTTCTCATTAAAGAGGGCATCCACACTGGAAGAACTGTATCTTTTGGAAAATAACTTTTGTTCTGTTCTTTTTAGATTTACACTCTGTCATCTCACTGATCAGTGCTGTGAAAGTTTGGCTTCAGTTCTTCAATCATCAAACTCCCTGAAAGAGCTGAACCTAAGTAACAATAACCTACAGGATTCAGGAGTAAAACTGCTGTCTGATGCACTGAAGAGTCCAAACTGTCAACTGAAGATATTGAAGTATGTATGAAACAGATGAACTAAACCTGTAATCAGTGCATTGTGGATAATCAGTATCTGATCATTTAAACAGGCAATATATTTTTGTCCACTGATTTTAATGCATGAAATTACAGTAAATTAATGATTTAATAAAAAATCAATTAATTATTTAAATAATATTTATCATTTTTACAGCATAATCCAAGGTAAATCTTATTGGTAAATCTCCCTTTTACTTTACATGTTTTCTTTTATTTTTCTTTATCTAAAGATCTAAAATATTTGAGTGTTGAGGGCTTGATCAATTCTAATGTCACAAATGATGTCACTGATGATTGTTTGTTGTGTGTGTTTGTAGATTATCTGGCTGTATGGTGACAGAGGAAGGCTGTTGTTATGTGGCTTCAGCTCTGACTTCAAACCCTTCACACTTGATAGAGCTGGATCTGAGCTACAATCACCTAGGAGAATTAGGAGTCATGCTGCTCTCTGAGAGACTCAATGATCCAAACTGCACACTGGACAAACTCAAGTATGTTGAACAGTAACAATCATACTGTCATTTAGATTTTTTATATGTGTGCTATGATGTCCTTGAAGACTGCTGTCCCTCTATGTGCATGTTCATAAGTGCATGAGCAAAGCTGGTTCAGCTTCTCTCTTTTGGTTTAGCACTAATAATGCAATTTCTCATGAGAAAATGCAATCCACTGTGAATGAGCTTCTCTTGTAACACTCATGAACGCACAATGGATGTCAAGATTTTAACATACCAGTATTAAATGATGTTTCAGTGTTTGTAAATGACTCAGTTAGTATATTGTGTTTTATGAAGAGTGAGATTTAGAGTCTGCTTACTCATTTCAAATTCTGAATAAACAACCAACTGAATCCCAACCTGCAAAATTCTACAGTCAAATATATCCTAGGGGGATTAACTCTTGGTCACTTCATGCATTTTTACTGATCAGATTGCTATCTGATATTCATATTCTATTTCTCCACAAAATGGTTATAAATCAGATCTATTATTTCCTACACTATATGCAAAAACAACAGAGTTCACTAAAACTTTTGTAATATTTTGTGGAATTATTTTATTTGAAAGCTGGTGCCAAACTAGCAGACTCCAAACAACTTTATTTTGGCCGAGGGTGTCACACTTCCAGACTCTTTTGCTGAGATCTCACTCTCTTCAGTCAGAAGTATGACACACTTGCCGATAAAAAATGGTGGAGAGGTGACAGACATACCAACTTACCGCAACTCTCTCTCTGATACTCTGTCATGTGGAGCTCACCAAAATAACAACAGGAGTACCATGTGAACATAGACAATTGTAAAAGAGTGATTAAGGATGTGATTCATAAAGCAACATACCTTGTGAAAGTGTGTGATTGTGTATCTATCCCTTTGAGGCTTGCCGTTGAACACTTGAAGCTTTCAGTGGGCAAAGAAATTTCGTTCAGTAAAAACAGACTGTTGTGCCTTGACTGGGTTAATTTATAATTTTTAGTGTAGAAAAAAACACAAGGAAAATGCTTGGTGTCAGAATCACTATGGGTTACAATCTACATTTGTGATGGTATGCAGCTAAGTGCGATGAAAAAGGTTAGGACCAGCTTGACGTCTTGTCAGCTCTTCGGTAAAAGAAGAAACTCATATGTCACTTGAAGAGAACTCTAGAGCCCGCCCAGACAGAACTATTTTTTCTAACATGTTGGATCCTTTTTTCCCATTGCTGAAACCATTAACTCAGGAAGGCAGAGGAGGCTCAGTAAGGCAGAGGAGACCTGCTTGTGCTTGTTTGGACCTAGCCAATACCTATGGGTTGATCCCTCATAAGCTGGTGAAGGAGGCTCTTGACCAGCACCATGTCCCTGACAGGACTGTAGAGCTCATACTGGACTATTATGACAGTTTCCATCCAAGAGTCACCACTGGGGACATAACATCAGAATGCCATCGTCTGCAAAAGGGCATCATCAAAGGCTGTACAATATCGGTCATCCTCTTCACCTTGTCAATGACCATGTTGTTGAAAGGTGCAGAGGTGGAGTGCAGGGGCTCCTTGTCTAAGTTGCGGGTGTGGCAACCCCTGATTAGTGCATTCATGGTCATCCGACAATGAATACAACATCTGTGCTAGGTACCAAATGGATTTTACAGGGGATTTAGAGGCACATCTCATGGGCAAGAATGAGCTTCAAACCAGCTAAATTAAGAGCACTGGTGCTAAGAGGAGGCAAGGTCACTGACAAATTCTGCTATAACATCAGCAGCATCCCCATACCATCCATCACCAAAAAGCTAGTGAAGACCCTAGGGAAGCAGTTCACCTGCAGGCTTAAAGACCCCACTTTATTACAGGCAACCAACAAAGCTCTGGAGTCCTGGTTGGTGTCATTCGACAATTCAGGACTACCTGGAAAGCTTGGGTGTACCAGCATGGAATCCTCCCATGCATCCTTTGGCCACTGCTGATTTATAAGGTCTCTTTAACAACAGAGGAGAACATCACGAGGAGCGTAAGCCATTACCTCTGGTGTTGGTACAGCCTACCTTGGAGCCTTAACAATGCTCTCTGCGGTCATCGGACCAAGCTCAGGCTCCCTTTTAACAGCATCAAGGAGGAGTTTATGGTGGTTAATGCAAGAGAAGGCATGCAGTACAGGGAATCCTGTGACCCAAAAGTCACACAAGCTGGTGTTGAGGTGAGAACAGTGTGGAAGTGGAGAGAACAAGCCCATCCAATCTCTTCATCTTGGGCAAATTCAAAACACCTGCACATCCACTATGCCAGCAAAAAGGGACAGATGAACACATACTGAGCTTCTGTCCCAAATCACTTGGAGAAGGGCAATATCATTGGCACCACGACCAGGTGTTAAAGGGGATTGGTGACACCATTGCTACTCCAATCAACAAAGAGCACTAACATCATATTTGTCAGGGCAGGAGTGCAACCCAAGCTCCAGAGGAGGCCGCAGACAGAGATTCTCATGACAGCCCACGACTGGCATTTGAGGGTCGACCTAGGAATACAGTTAAGAGTTCCAGAGGAGATCGCAGAGACCACCCTCAGGCCTGACATTGTACTATCATCAGAGTCAACCAAGCAGGTTATTATGCTGGAGGTCACTGTACCCTGGGAAGATCGGATAGAGGAGGCCTATGAGATCAAGTGATCCAAGTATGAGGATCTCGTAGTGCTGTGCTGCTGCAAAGGGTGGAGAGATTTGTACAAACCAGCCCAGTCCTTTAGCAGAATTTACAGTCTACTGGGAGTGATGGGGATAAACAAGAATAGAGCCATCTGAAGTGCAAAAGAGGCAGCAGAAAGATCCTTGAGATGGCTGTGGATCACAAGGAGCAAACTTTGAAATGTGAGTGCTACTGGGACACAAGCCAGGGCTTGATCAACCCTAGTTGGGTCACCATGGTGAGGGTGCCTGATGTTGAAAAACCCGAAACAACCAATTACCCCAAGATACATCACTGATGATGTGTCCCAGTGCACAGCAGCAAGTGTGCATTACAATACAGTTATGGAGGACAATATTCTCAATGCAGTTACCCCCTACTAGTGCACCTTGCCCTAGCCTGATACGCCGATCACATGAAGATATCTACAGTCAAATAAACACTCTAAAAATAACTTTTATATTCTAAATGAAAGTGCAGGAGGAGCAAATTCTTGTAACCCTGTGAACCGGTGAAAATCCACTTATGGAAAATTAGGAAAAACAAAACCAAAAAATTTATTCAAATGTTGTTACCAAATGTGAATGGGATTCTCATACTGTCAGAGGTATTTATAATATTCTAATCAAAATAGAGACTGTGAGTATAGATAAAGAATCTGTGAAAGAATCTTCTTTCTTTTCTGTTTATGCCACACAGAGCATCAGAAGAGACTCTGGGCTGTCTGATATTTGAATGAGATATACAAACAAAATGTACTGTATAGGAACAGGAAAAAAAGGTCAACATAGTGAGGACGAAGAAAGTCTGCACAAAAATGTACAGTACATACAATGATCAATGGAAACATGTAAATTCTTCACACTGTAACCTCCCAGTGTTCAAGCCAAATCTACACCCTTGGGTAATTACAAGGGTGTTATGCTTTAAGTGTGGTTTATGAGGACATTTCTAGTGTCCTCATAATTCAAATCACTTAAAAACGTTAACGTTTTTTGTGAGGGTTAGGTTTAGGGGTAGGGTTAGGGTTAGGGGATAGAATCTATAGTTTGTACAGTATAAAAATCATTATGTCTATGGAGAGTCCTCATAAGGATAGCCGCACCAACATGTGTGTGTGTGTGTGTGTGTGTGTGTGTGTATGTGTGTGAATTAATGTGATGTCTTGTGTTTTTAATAGTGTTGATCATGGAGGAGAGATAAGGATTACACCAGCACCACAGAAATGTAGGTCTCACACACACACACACACACACACACACACACACACATACATTCAGTTATTGTTGTTTTGTATTGTAAATGTTCTCTTCTTGTGTTCAGATGCCTGTGATCTCACACTAGATCCAAACACAGCACATACACGTCTCTCTCTGTCTAAAGAAAACAGGAAGGTCACATGTATGGAAGAGCAGCAGTCATACCCTGATCATCCAGAGAGATTTGAAAAGTGTCATCAGGTTATGTGTGGAGAGAGTCTGGCTGGATACTGTTATTGGGAGGCTGAATGGAGTGGAGTAACTGATATATCAGTGACGTATAAAGGAATCAACAGGAAAGGCAGAGGCAGTGTGTTTGGATACAATGAACTGTCCTGGACTCTGAACTGCTCTGATAACAGATTCACTGCCAGACACAATAGTAAGGAAACTGTCATCCATGCCCCTTTACCCCTCTCTAACAGAGTATCAGTGTA
Source organism: Myxocyprinus asiaticus (assembly GCF_019703515.2). Taxonomy (NCBI): domain Eukaryota; kingdom Metazoa; phylum Chordata; class Actinopteri; order Cypriniformes; family Catostomidae; genus Myxocyprinus; species Myxocyprinus asiaticus. The sequence goes on along the minus strand of NC_059360.1, from coordinate 46,704,740 downwards.
TCTGGACTGGTCAGCCGGCACTCTGTCCTTTTACAGCGTCTCTGACTCACACACACTCACACACTTACACACATTCAACACCACATTCACTGAACCCCTCTATGCTGGATTTAGAGTTGATTATAATTTTTCCTTTGTGTTTCTGAGATAAAACAGTCATAGTGATGCCTGATTTGTGACTAAATCATTCTTTTAAGCTGGTTCTTGTCAGTGAATCTGTGGGACAGGTTCACAAATTGGTCAGAATATGAATGATCTTTAAAAATCCTCATCCAGTAATTACAAACAACTGGAAAGAGGTGTGAATGCTGTTTTTCTCTCCTGAACACAGCTGTGAGCTCTTCCTTTGTCTTCTGATCTTTGTTGTTTAACATGTACAGTACTGTGTAAAAGGTTTAGGTATTTGTGAAAAACCCTGTAAAATGAGGATGCCTTCAAAGATAATGATAATGAATAGTATTTATTTATGAATTTAGGAATGATTTTAAGATTCTGCTCTTTGTTTTCAAGGCCCTGCATGGACTTGCACCACAATATACAGTATCTCTGACCTTTTTCAGCAATATTCAGCTCCTAAATTGCTTAGGTCAAGCGATCAACTCCTTTTATCTGTTCCACGTTAGAGGTTTAACTCGAAAGGAGGTCGAGCTTTTTCTGTCACTCCCCCTAAGCTCTGGAATAGTCTTCCATTTCACATTAGGTCTTTTCCCTCTATTAAAATTTTAAATCCATCATAAAAACCCATCTACATTCTTTAGTTTTTGACTCAATTTGAGGTTTTAATGGTTGTTCTAGGTACAATTTAAGAAATCTTAAGCATCCTTGACTTTATGTAGATCTGTGTTTTTTTAATTGTTTTAATGTTTTTTTTTAAATTATTATTATTATTATTATTATTATTATTGTTTGATGTGCAGCACTTTGGGTCAACTTCTGTTGCTTTTAAATGTGCTATAGAAATAAACTTTGACTTGACTTGAATTAACAATCAATATTTGTTGTGACTCTTCTATGCCTTTAAAACGGTTCTCCTAGAAATACTTGCGCACAGTTATATATTAGGCTGAGGGTTTTTCACGCATCGATAATCGGAAGATTTTCCCGATTATTATCGATATACTGTATATCAGGAGTTTTCAGATTTAAATAGGGCTGCTCGTTACACAGTAGTCTTTGTCTTCTCAAACATATTTCTCAACACAACTTTGGTAAAGTGTGAGCGGCAGTGGGTCGCGCACGCGTTCTAAAATTCGAAACAATAGAGCTGTTGAGGTAGTAGTCCAAAAACCCTGAAGCGAATTCGCCATGGGTCCCTCTGGATTTTCCTAGGTGTTTTTTATAATGGGGTTTTTGAACTTATGTGTAAAATATACATTACTTGACGATACGTGGACATTTTGTTCTACAACATAAATTACACAGTCATACCTCAAATGTGAATTTTGAAGTCCTATTGAATTACGTACTTTTTTTTTTTAAACACATGGCGCTTCAAAATTCACGTTTGAGGTATGACTGTGTGCAATTTAATTTTAAATGTATGTTATTTATTTTAGCCATCAGTGGTATATCTATTGTGTATACGTATCTTTTATAGAGCCTACACAATGTATTTTTAGTTACAAGTATGTCTTTTTGTGGTTTGACAGCTTGAATGAAAGACCAATGATACATACAGGGAAACTGCATAATAAACGTCACTATTGCTAATCGTTCAGTTTGCACAGTTACACCAGTGTCATACACTCACCTGCAAACTCATCAACGTCACTTTGTTAATTCTTGAAGAAGTACAAAAAACCTTTGTAACTCTGGACTGCCATCAGCTCCTAATGTCTGATATCTGCCTTGTTCATTCCGCGACCGGCTTGAGTGAATGTTATGTCACCCTCTTGTGGTCTCCCAAAGCTATTACATCAGATTACATTGAATGGAATTCAACAGGCAGTGAACTGAAAACACACAAATCTATATATGGATATTTTATGATACAGCTAAAGTCAGAAGTTTATATACACTTTAGCCAAATACATTTAAACTCAGTTTTTCAAAATTCCTGACATTTAATCGTAGAAAACATTCCCTGTCTTCAGTCAGTTAGGATCACTATTTTAAGAATGTGAAATGTCAGAATAATAGTAGAGAGAATTATTTATTTCAGCTTTTATTTCTTTCATCACATTCCCAGTGGGTCAGAAGTTTACATACACTTTGCTAGTATTTGGTAGCATTGCCTTTAAATTGTTTAACTTGGGTCAAACATTTTGGGTAGCCTTCCACAAGCTTCTAACTATATGTTGCTGGAATTTTGTCCCATTCCTCCAGACAGAACTGGTGTAAATGAGTCAGGTTTGTAGGCTTACTAGCTCGCACATGCTTTTTCAGTTCTGCCCACAAATTTTCTATCAGACTGAGGTCAGGGCTTTGTGATGGCCACTTCAATACCTTGATTTTGTTGTCCTTAAGCCATTTTGCCACAACATTGGAGGTGTGCTTGGGGTCACTGTCCATTTGGTAGATCCATTTGCGACCAAGTTTAACTTCCTGGCTGATGTCTTGAGATGTTGCTTCAATATATCCACATCATTTTCCTTCCACATGATATCATCTATTTTGTGAAGTGCACCAGTCCCTCCTGCAGCAAAGCACCCCCACAGCATGATGCTGCCACCCTTCAGGCATTTGGAAATTGCTCCCAAGGATGAACCAGACTTGTGGAGGTCCACAATTTATTTTCTGAGGTCTTGGCTGATTTCTTTTGATTTTCCCATGATGTCAAGCAAAGAGGCACTTTTGATGGTAGGCCTTAAAATACATCCACAGGTACACCTCCTATCAGAAGCTAATTGGTTAATTGTCTAAATTCTTGACATCATTGTCTGGAATTTTCCAAGCTGCTTAAAGGCACAGTTAACTTAGTGTATGTAAACTTTTGACCTACTGGAATTGTGATATAGTCAATTAAAAGTGAAACTATCTGTCTGTAAACAATTATTTGAAAAATTACTCACGTCATACGCAAAGTAGATGTCCTAAACGACTAGCCAAAACTATAGTTTGCTAATAAGAAATCTGTGGAGTGGTTAAAAATGGGTTTTAATGACTTCAACCTAAGTATATGTAAACTTCTGACTTCAACTGTATATATATGTATATATATATATATATTATTTTTTTTTTTTTTTTTTTTTTTTTTTACATGAATATGTTGAAGCTCCTGCACTGACACATCATCACCAGCAGATGTCAGTCATGCATTTGACGTCTATGAGATTCAGTATGTGGTTTTCAGCTGAACTGACTCATAAGCACAAAGGATTCACCCAGGATGTGCTGATATATTGTGAAAAGCAAAAGATAAGAAGACTGTTAAAGCAGAATAAACTCTACTGCTTACTTTGAGTGTATCTTGTGTATTATTTTACTCCTATAAATGTTTATTATGTTTATTTAAAACTGTATTCATATGGGGGAGACCGGGGATAGTTTTCACAAGGCCTATCTATGTTAGGTTTTTATTTAAAAGTCCAACAGCTTAGACACCCTATTGAATAGAATATTTTTATGACTTCAGTCAAGTTCTTCCTTTTTTTTTTTTTTTTTTTTTTGGCCATATTCCCCTACTAGGTTCATAAGAATTGGAAGAGTTCTTTAAGATTGACGATAATATCGTCTGCAAACAGTCCAGTGATATGTCTAATCCATATACCTCTCAAGTCCTTTTTTTTATTTATTTTTTTATTTTTTTATAATTTTCGAATTATTATTATTGCATTTATACACACAGAAAGACAAACAAAAATGTACTACAGTGAATAAAATTGCAAACATGCTGAAGGAAAAGAAAGAAGAAGAAGAAAAAAAGAGAATACATAAATAAGTAAATAAAGAGAGAACAAAAAGGAAGGTAAACACAAGAGATTGATAAATACAAAATGATAAGTACAAAAAAAGAACAGCAAATATATGTGTATCATATATATAGATATAGTTTCAAAAGATAAGGGGAAAAAGGTTACAGAGAACAAAGATAAATACATATATGTATGCATATATTACTTTTAGAAACTTGTTGAACAAATAAAAGGTAGGTATATGGTACTTTAGCAAATTAACTTTTGTATATGTATTTTAATATATGTATACTAACAATAATATGTATAGAGATGTAATAATAAGGAGAAAAAAACTATGTATTTATTGGCTTTGCAATAAACGTATATGTATGTGATGTGGAACACGAAGGATATTATGGACAATTCTATAGTTGCTACCAGCTCCAGGCTATCGTGCGTGACAGTGATCCAGGGCACACGCCTCCCCGCCACGGCCACCCAAGCTAGGGTCCACAAACCTGTCCCCAGCTGCAATACCAGGACCCCCCACTCCACACACCACACCCCCGCAGCAACCCACTCCCATATCAAAGGCCATGAGTCCTGCCTTTCAGGAATAAGCTTTGCCTCACAGGTCCCTTCGGTTGGTGTGCCCATCACCATTGCTACCTGGGCGAAATGTGATCTGGGAGCCCCTATTTACCGGTGTCCTCTGTTGTTTTGTCTTGGAGTTACTTTAATTGTTGGGAGCACAACTTCTTTCCAGGGCCACTGCAACCAGTGTGGTCAATGCCATCGCCACCTGGGGGAGAGTTATCTCTTTGAGCTCTGATGTATTTAGCTCACGTATTTTTCATTTATATGGCCCAGGTGTGGTAAGGCTTGTGTGTTGTAGGTCCACTGTTCTATAATATATATATATATATATATATATCAGTGGGCAGGCCATTTACTTCTGGCAGATTTAGGTCGTTAAGTGAAAATAGATATGAGATTTAAAGCTGGGCTCCACCACCCTGACCGCTCAGGAGTAATTCACCGCAGAGGCCCACCACGCAGAGCAAGAGACCCAATATCCTAACCAGAGACAGGCCATAGCCCACCGCTCATGCGACCACAGCCGGAACACTCATGCCCCATACCAACACCACTCACAGCAGTCCGAGGTCATCAATAAAGAATACTGCTCAGTAATTTTGAGGTTATAATTGGGTGGGTCATGGGGAAGAAGTGAACTTGAAATTTCTATATCTATATCTGTGGGTCATTAATAATTTAGCTAAAGTTCTTGGAGGTTAAAAGTAATGGTGAATTGTAAGTTTCATAGTGTCTTGTGTGTTGTGGTGTAAGTATTATGTGGTATATTCAGGGGCTTAGTTTAATGTAATATAATACACTTTCAACAGATACATATACTCTTTTGTACAGTCAAGTTCTTGTAGAATTTTGTAATAATTTGTCAGATTTTGTAACACTTGCATACATTTAGAAAATTAAAACTGAACTGTTTTTACAACAGGGAATTTTTCATCAGGCTATGTTGTCATTTTATACAGTTAATTTTTAATTGCAATAATTTCTGTCAGCCAATACAATAATTTAATTTTACTGCTACCTTTCCTAATTTTACTTTTTAAAAATACCTTCTAATACATTTTAGAAATTGTTCCCACGGTGCCATGCATGCAGCAATTCAAACAGCCCTTAAATGCTATTTAAAACTTTTTTATTTTCCACACGTTCCCCATTGAATGTTCCTGCACCTCCACAGTGTGTCGACAGGGGCCTCTGCCTGCCCAGTAATAATAGAGCTTTAAAGGGGCGGAGCAGATAGAGTGTTACTGAAGCACACACACACACACACACAGCAGCTGTCAGTGTGAGCAGGTCTTTACATACACATACACACTGAAGATCCGAGCATCATCATCATCATCATCATCATCATCATCATTACTGGTGTGTACGAGGATTTCTCTCCACCGGACTGAGAGAATGAATCACAAGAGCTCAGTGTGTCCAATGGACAGATCCATTTAAACAAGCACACCAGCGGACTGAAGGTAAGACTGCTGGACTTTCTACATCATACTGGCTTATTAAACTAATGCTGCTGGAATAGTACTGCAATGCATGTGTGATAAATGAATGTGATTCTCTAAATTTCTTTTGCATGGAGACAGACTTGTATAACGCCACCAAAGGCTGTTTTACCTACCTATACAGATGACACTATATAGATTGTATACTACAGATGTGCTGATCTACAGCTGATACCTGCATCTTTTGGAAGGGTATTAGTGTTGGCATTAGTCCTGGCACACTGTATGTTTCTGCCCACCTGAATTGTTCCAAACAGAAGTCAAAGAGTTACAGGTGTGCATCCATTGAAACTGGTTTAATAATACATGCACTTTTTATTTGTTTCTTGATTCTTGTTGTGCATGTCGATATATGGCTAGTTTTTACTTCTGGCAAAATTACAAAGCAGTCATGTTTTGCACAAGTCTGTAGTATGCATTTAATGTTGAATGTGGACACTAAATGTATTTCTTAAAGTATTTAGTAATGATGAGCAGATGTTTTGATACATTTTTTATTTTTTATTTAATTTATTTATTTTTTTTTACACTTTTTAGGCAGTGTTTAAGTACAAATTCCAGTTTTGTTGGGAAATGCATATTGAAGCTTGCAAAAGTCACACAATAGTCACCTCAAAGCAAAATGTGCTCAAGATTTTTATATTCAGTAACTACTAAAAACACGTTAAAGGAGGAAATTATTGTTCTGCTTCAGCATAAATCAGCGGTAAAGGTCACACTTCACTGTCATATTGAATATTCAACACTTTAGCATATTTTCCATGAGTTGCAATAGAAACTGACAGACATTTAAATATAAGCTGTATAATAAGGTTTCATTTTAAATTACGATATTCAAGGAAAATCAAATGAGTCTTTAAATGAGTTTGATCAGCCTTTGCTATAAAACTTCAGCTTATATGTGCAGTCTGATGTATTCAAGTGCATATTATTAGATATTCCAGAATTGTAACTTACATTTTGAAACTTTTGTAAATTCACACAGATGGTTAAAACTGCTGCCAGCTCTTTCAACTCCATGGTGACTACACAGAGCAGAAATGAAGAATTAAACAGAGATCTGTCTTCGGAAAGACCTTAATTGAGTTTTGTCCTCATGTTGACGCTGGTCTTTAAGTCTTTAGGCTTCAGTAAGTGTTGGAGATCTTCAGATCAGAGCAGTTTAATGGATTTCACACTGAACTTTTCTGGAGAGATTCAGTACATGAGTGAGTTTAGATTCATATAAACAGCAGTCTGTCTGTGTACTGAGTTTAGATGTGATCGAGTGAATCCAGTCTGGGTCATTTTTCACCCCAAAATGAAAAGAAAATGATAAGATTCTAGAGACTAGGTCTTATGGTTTCTTTCAGGAAAGAACAAGATTTAATGTAATACTATGAACTGTTATTCTGCGGTTTTAATTTTTGACTAGAGGACAAGAGAATTGATTTATTGCCTCAGAGAGGTCATTAAAAATAGGTTTATGGTGAAGTGACATTGAAAAGCATGTTTAAGTGTCCTTATGTTCTCTGAGCAATCATCGTCAAACAAGATGTGGTTAATTAGTTTTTAAGATGGACATTTTTAATTTCTTTAACAGAAACTGTGATTTATATAGGAATAAAAGAGCACACCTGTCCTATGTGATGTGAATCGATCAGGGACGCTCTGTGGTAAGTGATTTAGAAATATTTTGAAATTCATTCAAATGGGTATCGATACAGATTTCCAGATTCTGATCTCGATACAATTTGATTGTGATTCGTTTAGTCATATTTTGGTAATAATGTCCATTTTAATATCAATGTCCAAACTATGCAGTTTAAATACTACTTTTTAAAAAAAGAGATATAATAGTCAGAACAACCAAAACTGAAGAAAACTTTAAAATCAAAGTAAAAGATTGATCATGGGATTTTACTAATTGATATTGGGATTGTTCAAATGAATATCATGGCGGATCACTTGGAAGGCTCCCAATGGTTCATAGAAAATTATTATTTAGCTCAATACATTATTAGTCGAATCAACTTTAAATGGTTAATGTCCTATGAAACGTGGAACCATCAAAATATGTGTTCAAGTAGACATCAGAAGCACATTTGATTTTCATATAAGTAACATACTTTTTTAAAAATGTTTCATATCGTGAAATATATATATATATAAGGAATGTTCTCGGCTCAGCACAGCTACTTTCTGTGGAATGCTGTTGATTACCAAAGGAATTCTGACTCGTCATTTAGTTTATAAAAGGTTAGTTTATGCTTAACTTGTTTTTATATACATCAGTATTTTAGGTTAAAATGTATTAGAATGTATAAGGGAAAATGTATTGTATATATTAGATCCTATAACTGGTCCTCAAGTTGTTCACCATTTTTAATTATCATTTTTAAAGGGTCATGAAACCCCAAAACACATTTTGTTGAGATGTGAACAGATATGTACAGGATGCACATCACTGAAAACATCGATAGCACTCATTATGTTTATTGTAAAGGGTAAAGTGGTTATTTTTTTCATTTTGTTGAGCCATATTGTTCTTCCGGTTCAAAAGGAACATTGACGCAACGTCACAAAAATGAGGTATATGCGTAAACTCTGAGTTATGATTGGTAGGGCAGCACACATTTACATCACTAGATTTTGAGCATTTCTCCACATTATTCATGAGTAGGAGCGCTTCCATCCAATCACTGCCTCATTCATGAGCTCACATTACAGCCACAGCGGAGAATTCAAACTCATGACATAGACGTTACCGCTGTTCTGCAGGCACAAGACTTCAACAGCACTTGGGGAACAGAAATGAGAGCCGACTTTCACACTTAACACCGTGGTCAGATTGAAATCACTCCACATAACGCACCGCAGTCCGCAACTGGACCACCACGAGCATTTCTTGGCTGCAGTTGTGCTAGTCCGGCTCTGAACATGCTATTTATGAGGGAGGGCTACAAGCGCTGATTCCATCACTTATTCTTTGTGTGTTGGATAATGGACATGATAAGATTGAAATCACAACAGAATGGACCAAAGTCCACTCCATAACCGCAACGAAGCAAGCATGTTTGTTGGTTGGCTGCTGTCACGCTTCAAATATGAGGCAGCGGTGCATTACAGGTGTATTTGTGGAGGCTGTTCTGTTTAGACGGCACCAATTGCGTCTTCTCACTGTGTGTATGATCATAAACAGGATAACATGACAGCTTTTTCAAAAACAGAAGACAATGATGAAAACTGAAAACTCAAAGTCATGGTCCTGCATGGTGACAAACGAATTTTCAGAAGTACAAATGTTTAATATAGTCTCTCAATTAATATGAGCTCATAATGCTTTTAATAATTTAAGAATAATTATCAAAGGATTAGCAAAATGCTGTTTAAAATAGTTTTAGATATTGTTTAGCATGTCATACTGCACGAAATGTCAACTTCCCAAAAGTATTTTATGTGAACTACACAAAAAAAAAAAAAAAAACACACAAAAATCCACTTATAATGGAAGTAAAAAGCACATTCATGTTCACCATAGGGAAACTGATTATCAGTGATAAACCTTTAAAGACAGACCTACCGTAATCTTTGAGGTTGTTAATCGATGGTATATGCTTCTGTTGAAGCCATCAGTCTGCATTATTTTAAGTTGATTTAAAACAATCATGTTTAATAGTGGAATTCTTGGTGAAAAACTACACTACCCATGATCCTGTGGGGAAAGATCCACCAATCAGAGAATCGTGCCAAACAAAGCACCCCAAAAGAGCTCTGCAGCGACTGCCCACTCCCATGATGCACTGTGAATTATGCAATCACGTCAATTTCCCTACACTCTCAAACTACTTCTATCTGAATATTTTGCAATACAATTCAAATATATTGTTTCAATGCTTATAATCACCAGTTTAACATCAATAGCTTTATAGTTTTCCTTCATTGTTATTCGATTACATCATTCTCAATGCTTCACGGGATTGTTATTTCCACATTAAAGATGTTAAGAACACATTCTTTGTTCTTTTTTGTTTTTTTTTTGTCTGATTTTATACTTTTTTGCTTCAAATCAAAGTTTGTAATTTTGTGATTGACCTCAGAGCTGGTTGGTTTGGTTCATCGCTTACATCTCTTTTATGGAGGATTTTATGAAATCCCTATGGAAAAAAAATAAACGGGAAAAACACTTCCGGAACCAAGACTGCTAAAAAAGTGGGCAGACACTGTTGAGCTCTATCGCTGCCCCATTGACTTCCATTGTTAGCATGTAACTGTTGTTTTATTTGTTTTTAAAAACAAAACTCTGGAACGTGTCAAAAATTATTTGTGTGGCGACACATTATGTTCATTGATCTTAAGTTGTTTTTAACACTGGAACGTTCTTTTTAATAGATTTAAAAAGTATTCTTAAAGGAATAGTTCACCCAAAAATGGCCCTCAGGCCATCCAAGATGTATCTGAGTTTCTTTCTTCATCAAAACAGAATTTAAGATGTTTAGGATTTAATTTCAGGCCTCCTCCTTTAAACAATGCATGTGAATGTACTCCATTTTTTGACAGCCAAAATGCATATTTAGGGTGCATCAAAATAATCCACACGACTCCAGTCGACAAATAAAGTTCTTCTGAACCCAAAACGATTGATTATTTTTAGAAACAAAACAATACTTATATACTTTTTAACTACAAATGTTCATTTTCGTACATCTCTGTGACGTGCGCTCATGAGAGGGGTGACGTGAGCTTGTTGGTAAGGCCACGTGTCACGTGGAGGAGGAAGCAGGAGCGCGTCATTGTTTACAAGAGGAGCAGCGCTGTACAAAAGTTTAATTGTCTTAGCTGTAGATTTGTATTTGTATAAGTGTATTGTTCAAAATGGTCATTTGGTGTGTGTATCCTGGATGCTTCAACCTTCAGAAACCCCAAAGAAAATGTACGCCGGGAAAAATATTAACTTTTCATCAATTGCCTATACATGATCATGAGCGATTGAAGCTCTGACTTATCACGCTGAACCTGGATATCAGTACACCCCTACATTCTCTCAAATATTGGAGGGTGTGCAGTGAACATTTTACCCCTGAGGATTTCAGAAAATCGAAAGAAACAAAGGGTTGATATCTGAATTCATCGGCTGTGCCCGTGCTGTTTTTCCAGCGAACTCAGGTACGTGTGAAAACTTTGTCATTGTCACGCCTCCCTCGGGCTCTGCACCTCCCTCAGCGCTCCGCTCCTCATCACCCGATTTCTAATTCAGCACACCAGCACTCAGTTCACTCGCTCATCACTGCCTGCATAAATAACTCACCTTCACGCCACTTCACTGTCAAGTCTCACACAAAGGACTCTAGTTTGACCACGCTGCTTTCACGCAGTGTTTATTTACCTGTCTGTATTTGCTCTTGATCTTCGTCGATATCTGTTTAGTGCTTACCCTGCTGTTTTGCCTGTTACCTCTTCTTCAGTTCTGTGGACATCAACCTTATGAATCCCTCTTCAGTTTGTGAAGCTTCTCTTCTGTGTGGTATCACCTGTACCATTGATCTCACTGTGTAAATCCTGTGAATCTCAGTAAACGCTCTCGCACTTGGTTTCGCTAACTACAACTTGTGTGGCTTGAATTCCTGACAGTCATATAGCCTAAATATTTCTGCTTTAGAAAAAGCACAAGTAGATAACTCAACGGCATTGCTCCGAAATAAAGGATGGTTATTTACTGCAGTAATGTTTTTTTTTTATTATTATTATTGTTATTTAACAGCCTCACATTATGTAACATGTCATGTTGTGTTAAAAACAAAAAACTCAGGGCAGGAAAATGAATATTAGAAAATTCTGATTGGATGGACCATATTCAAAAGTGTGTATAAATTACATAAAATATATATATATATACAGTATGTTATACAGTATGTTATATACCTGAACTATCAGTATCGGCCAATACCGATCCCAATCCAATACCAGTGTTGTTTTTTTTCTTAATGAGTTTAGAACATCTACAATTCACTGTGTGGAACTGATTGGGAGTACTCTTTGTGTAAAGAAACAAAAACCTCTAACAATACATTATTTCATTATAAAATAGGAAAACAAAAAACAATGACATAAGAGCATGTGCAAACTTTATATTTAACTAGTCTGCAGGATGTAGCAGCAAAAATAACAGTAATACCAGTGAAAGTCTTCAGTAGAAATGAAGCCAGTTCTCTTGTATCTGGACTTGTAAATGGTTTCAGATCTCTCTCTCTCTCTCTCTCTCTCTCTCTCTCTCTCTCTGTGTGTGTGTTATTCATATTTATTTATTTCGTTTTTTTCATTTTAGTTTTATTAGTATATCAATCCACTTTTCAATCACAGTCATTTTTGGAACCCAATTTGTTTTTATTGTAATTTCTAATAATAATAATAACAATAATAATTTTACTATACATGGCAATACATTTCAGTTGTAATTTCTTAAGGCTTTTATTTTGAAAGTCAGGCGCTGAATGCTCCAGGAAGTCTGTGTTTGAGTGTTTGTTTGTAGGCTAATTCACAGTAGTGTAATTCGCTTCTCATTCAACATGTAGTAAAATCCCCCTTCACCACCCCCCCAGCCATTCTGAAAAGCACTGTGGCAGCATCGACCATCTCTTAGGACCTGAAGTGGGACACACACATAGACTCCATTGTGAAGAAGGTTCGGCAGAAGTTGTACTTCCTTCGCCAGCTGAGGAACTTCAACCTGCCACAGGAGCTGCTGACACAGTTCTACTTGGCCGTCATTGAGTCTGTCCTGTGTGCATCTATAACTGTCTGGTTTGATTTAGCCACCAAATCAGACAGAAGGAAACTACAACGGACAGTCAGGACTGCTGAGAGGATTATTGGTGCTGCCCTACCCACCCTCCAAGACCTGTATGTCTTCAGTGTGAGGAAAAGCGCAGGTAGAATCACTCTGAACCCCACACACACTGCCCACTCCCTCTCTGAACTGTTGCCCTCTGGCCGGCGCTACGGAGCACTGAGCACCAGGAAATCCAGACACAAGAACAGTTTTTACCCTCAGGCCATTTTCCTCATGAACAGTTAAACTGCCTCAGGACTCCCCCATAGTGCAATAATGTAAATACGTATCTCATGTACATATGTAAATTCACATATTTAATTCAATAACTGTACATACCCCTACCTTGCACATTACCACTTGCACATGTACATATGCCATTCTGTTATATGTCCTATTATTTGTATGTCTATTTATACTCTTACCTGGTTTTATATTCTGTGTCTCACTGTAATGCTCTGTGTGCACTTGCTTCTCCTATCACCAAACAAATTCCTTGTGTACGTGAGAACACTTGGCAATAAAGCTCATTCTGATTCTGATTGTGATTTATGTCGTTCTTTGAGCTTGACAGTAACGTCAATGACCAACATGGGGTATCGGATTTGGATCGGGCTCGTTGGACCAATACACGATCCTGGTAAAAACGTTAGTATCGGACCCGATACCGATCCAGGTTTTGGATCGGTGACATCCCTAGTTTTACCCACATCCTACCCCTACTAAAATTGTGTTGACTTAACTACAATGCATAACTAGTTTTTGATCATGCTAATGTCTTTATCAGATTCAGTTGACCTTTCCAATTGTTTCAGTTATCTAAGAGCTTGCACATTGATTCAGTTTTAACAAATGAGTATTTTGAAATGCTAAAATCACATCTGCATGCAGGCTTTTCTTAACATCAGAAAATATTAATGACAGTGAAGTGGATGTTTCTTTCAGGTTGAAGTTTGTTTAAGGCAGCTCCTAGAAATCTTTCCTGCAGTTTAGTTTCCATGCTGCTCTGAAACACCTGCCTGTAATAATCAAACAAACCTGCAGACCTTGATTATCTGGTTCAGGTGTTTCATGAAGTCGAAACTAAACTCTGTAGGACCATAATATCTGTTCACAAACATAGTGAGCTGCCTTGCTGTCTACTGTATTTTTATGTTTTTGCATCCAGCTGCACTGCTTTTCAACTGTTTTTATAGTAAACATGTGAAGGCCGCTGGCTGAGGGGTTGTTCAGACTGAACACGTTCTTGTAATAAAAATAGCTAGATGCAGCACAATGCATCTAACAGAACACAGGGTTTTTCAAGACACACTTTTATAAGATGACGTTCTTTTTTACCGGACACAGCCTTCATGAAAACTGGGTGCTCCTGCGCGAAACGCTGAAAATACAGCTGGATGCAGTGCATGTTTACATAAGGAAACAATGGAAAAAGAGAGATTTATTTTAAAACGGCTTATAACATTGTAATGTCATGACTCATGTCTAAAGATTTTTAAGTGAGCTTTAGAGCAGCCAATGTTTAATAATTAAAATGCTTATTTCTCAGTAGAAATATGAAAAAAGGTACATTTGTAAATAATTTTTCTTTTGTCAGCTTTATTAAAATCTGCCTTTAAAAACCGACCCGATGAAGGCATCTAAATAGACATTATGTAAGGCAAACTTTTGTGCGTGCCTTGTTGCCTTCCTACTGTACCTCATGCATTTTACAACTGTTTTTCTCTCTAAAACCCAAACATAGAAAGGACGAGTTGTCACAAAGAATCTGTTCATGGGGTGTCATCCATTCTAGGTCAATATTTTATAGTACATAATCAGTGGCAATAAAAGAATGTCTTTGCACCCTGTTCGCTTTAAGGAGCTGCCGGCTAAAGGTTAACTGCTTTTGCTAATGTTATTGAGGCACCATTTTTAAACTGGGTCGTGTGCACTCCTTAGATGATGTCCTTCACGACGGGAGCTGTTTCTAACTTTATTGAGGAGAAGATTGAGCAGAATGCATCTTACTTATGATGCTGTCAGGTGCAACATATTTTAGGCTACATTCACATCTTATCAATTCCATTGTTTTGGTGAGGTTGTTTGCATATTACATTTTAAATATGGCTGATATATGACACTGGTCTGAATGGGTAATGCTCCAAAACTTGGAAGTGTGTTATGCATCATGCACACATAACCTCCCTGTGCACTTACTGCACTCTCTCTGACCCCGGCACGAGTCGAGACTGCTAACCATCCGTGAAGAAACAGCGATTCCTAATGAAATATTTAAAATGCTTGGGAAAGTCTTCTTTCTGTTTAAGTGCTCAGAAAGTGCTTGATCGCTCTCTTTGATACTGTGGAATAAAATATCTTTTTCTAAAAGGATTTACTTTGAATGACAGATTGGGTGTTGCCACAATTGTCATCAGGGGGTGTTCAACCAGTAACATTAAGTGTTAATTTTTTTTTTCACAGATTTTGTTTTAGTCGTAATTTTTGTCTTTTGATGAAAATGTCCTTTAAAATTAGTCAGTGTTTAGTCATCTCATATTCATTAGTTTTATTCAGTTTTAGTCAATGAAAATAAAATCTTTTAGTGCAAAATGGACAAAAAAGTGTGTCATACAGTAACAGACCAAACTTTAATCAAATATTCAATCATTTAGGGAAAAAATGTATAAACATTTTCTAATTAAACAGTGTATCAAACATATAACTATACATACTGTTCTTGTTGTGAAAACCTGAGCTCCTAAAATAATAATGAATAGGCTGAAGTATTAGCTACTTTTTAGAAGTTAATCTACTGTATTCTGAATTCTTCATGCTTTAGAGACTTATTCATTTTCCGTGAAAGGATATTACATTGCATGTAGCGTGTTTCTTACGGAAACAATGTTTTCACAATGCAAGTTACGCATATTCTGACTAGTGCGTCATTAGTTCAAGTTCATCTGTTCATTCGCTTCACTGTGCAGATGTAAGTTGTTATGTTACATATGTTGTGTATAAAGGCTAGTATAGTGATTGAAATCATGTATAAATTGCGTTTGAATGAGGTATTTACCCCGTTTTGAAGCAGTTCATTTTGCCTGTGTTCAACAACTCACGCAACTCAAGCGGAGAAATCCCCAATTATTAATGGGTTAGATGAATCTATATCTAATATCTTCTTCTATATACAGATTTTTTAGATGTTTCTTCTCCTTTTCATATCTTGCACTTTTAATATCTTTCAGTATAATTTTATCTCATCAATAACATTTTCGTCAATATTATGCTTTAATAAAATCGTTTAATTATCGTCATGATGCGCCTTTTTAGTTTCATCTTCGTTATCATTGACGAAATAAAAAAAACTTCAACAAATGTTTTCGTCTGTGATTTCGTTGACAAGATTAACACCACCTGTGATGATGGGGAGCCCATTTATTTACATTTGTCCCGGGCCCCATGAATTCAAGTGATGGCCCTGGATGTAACAGAATATATACAGGATATACTTGGGCTGTCACGATTATGAAATTTGGCTGACGATTAAATGTCACGTTAGGGGCTTTCACGATTAATTGTCATATAAATTGTCATTTTTTTAAGGTGTGCTTTTTTTCTACGTGTGCTTCGTAAACCTTAAGACATAATATTTAGATATTTAACATAAATTTTACATTTACACTTGTTTTTTGAACTCGTATATTTTATAATTTTTTAATAAAAAGTAAAATACAATTTTTATATAAATATAATAATATTATATTATAATATGCAATAGTAAAATATTTCTTTCCTAATTGCTTCACTTTCACACATTATTTTAATGCTCTGATTAAACCCACGAGCCCTTATTTGTCATGAAGCAAAACCTTTGAGATTCGTTTCATCATTTATCACTCCACATAAATAAGTGTGCGTCTCCTCCTCTTTGTCACTGCGTGTCATTAACACTGCGTGTATGAACCAGGAACATTTTCCATTACACGATCATTTAAGGGAAACTGAAGCACTTTGCATTCACTATCAAAGTTTATACTTGTTCATGTATATTTTTGCGGGAGTTTTGCGCAAGCCTCTGCTGATAGCACGGGCATCAGAGTGCTTCATGCGCTCTTCCGGACAGGAGCTGGTTGACCACCGCAGTGCGGCTCAGTGACGCTTGGACTCGAAGTTCAACAGAATGACACACAAACGCGCCGTTCATGGCATTTATACAGTATATTCGCTTAAAAGTCTCTTATTTGGGCATTAAAATGTGATTGGAATTTGAATGCCCAATAACCGCGTTGATCAGACGGTTATTTAATAATCGCAACAGGCCTAATATATACTACAATGGTATGTCCATAATGTTCATTGTAAGCACTAGGGCTGCAACTAACAATTATGTTTATAATCGACTAATCTAATGATTATTAAAATGATTATTCTAATATTCGGGTGATTATTGAAATGGATAATCATTAGCACTTAACCGACGATTCAGCTTGTGCCTCGACTTAAAAGGTTGTATTAAACATGTTTACTAACAATAAAGAGGAAAATCAATCCTAAACTATACTATACTGTAGAGTTTTTGTCTTGTTTTCCATTTAAAATTATATAAAAATCCTTAAAACAAGATACATTTACTTGAGAAGCAACATACTGTATATGATATTAAGATCAGAGCCCTGGCCGCGACCCCGGACAACCACAGCCCCCCCCCCCACGACGACCCAGAAGGGAAGGAGGACACAGGGAAGTGGGTTTTTCCAGACTCAAGTAAGGCTTTTAATCGGCCACTTCAATGCTTTACAGCTTCACAAACTCAACAGTCTCAGAGGCATGTAGGCACTCAAACTCATTAGCTTCACGAACGTAAACACATCAGCTTCCACAAGCACTGTAGGCTCCCTTGTGCCAGACTCTCTCTGCCTCTCTGCTGGTGGCATGGCCGTTTATATGCCGCTCTCCCCATGCTCACTGGAAATAGAGACAGGTGTTAGACATAATACCACTTTCTCTCTCTCCGGACGGACGCACGACCACGCCCCCACTGCCACATTCATAAACTCTCGATTCTCTTTGATTCTGATTTTGATTAGATTCCAGTTAATTTGGGTACATTTCAGTTTTAAGTCTTATGATACTATAGGTTTTAGGAAACTTAATGGCCATATAAAAAGCTAAATAAAATCACTGGAATATTTACAGTGCATCATTTTATATCACCAACAATTGTTTCACAAATGTATTGTGAATATTTGATATAACACCCAACTTTAATAAACACTGTTTTAAGTCTTTTTTTTAAAGTGTACTTAGAATAATAATAATAAAAAAATATGCATTTTAATGCATTATGTAATTATTAAGTAAACAGATTTGCTTTAAACACTAATTTCCATAAATTGTAATCGGTCCATCTCCAAAATCAAGCAAGTAATATTTTAAGTAACATTAATACTTTGACTAGAATAATATCAAGTCAACTGATATTAAAATCAAATGAAAATCAGACGTTTGTTGCAGCAGAATATGAGTGAGCACGTTCTTTCACCAATTATGCTTAATAAGCCGAAAACATGTGTGTTCATGTAAACGACTTGGTTTAAACAAAAAATGATGGACACAGGTAGATTTTTTTCCCCATACCCCAGTTACCGACATTCTTTAACTGGGTTAAGCAGAGAATAATGCACTTATTTCAAATCTCATATAAATGCGGTTTTGTTGCGTTGTATGGTTATTTTGAAAAATCTAAAATTTAACTATCAGCGTATTGGTGTGCATGTAAACACACTCCGTGTCAGTGTCGGCATTAAAGGTGTGTGTTGTGGTGGTTTGACAGCAGGGCAGTTAGACAGTCCCATCCTGTTGTTTCTCGTTACACCTCGTGGGGTTAAATGCCTGTGGCAGGGCAGCTGGTACTGGCATCATTTCAGTAGTTTTCCTGCAGATCTGGTTTGCCAGGTGCACACTCACTTAACAATTAGACGTTTGTGTGCTCATAACGAGAGATCGTAAACAGGACTGCATCCTTCTGCAATCCAATGTTACTTAAGTTGTAAGATATTTCAGTATTTCTGTATTAAACATTGGTGCATAAGCTCTGCATTGCATGTTTGTAAAACAGCTGTCATCTGCGTTCAGTTTGAATGCATGTTCCTGGAATTTTTCTGAGCATTAAAACTCCAAGCATTGTAATTTGGGACTGTGATGTAACGTTACTCTCTGTGTGAACTAGCGGTAAATGATCAAGACTTGCAAACTGAAACAGCTGATAAAAAGTGACATCTCATCTTTTAATTAGGCCATACGTTATTAGATTAAAACTCTGGGTTTTCTCTCTCTCTCTCTCTCTCTCTCTCTCTCTCTCTATATATATATATATATATATATATACTGTACAGTGCTGTGAAAAAGTATTTGTATGCAAATAAAAGTATTTGCACTTAAGATCTGTGAAGAGCGTTGTGCCGTGTCTTCTGGAAACAAAAGAAAAGGAAAGCACAAGGCCGAGACGGTGTTTCACCCACTTGTCTAAAATCCTGTGTTGACCAGCTGGCCCCCATCTTCACACAGATCTTCAGTAGATCACTGGAGCAGTGTGAAGTTCCCTGCTGCTTGAAATGCTCCACCATCATTCCTGTCCCAAAATCACAGGACTTGATGACTAGAGACCTGTCGCTCTGACGTCTGAGGTCATGAAGTCATTTGAGAGTCTGGTGTTGGCCCACCTGAAGGACATCACTGGACCCTTTCTAGATCCCCTTCAATTTGCTTATCGAGCAAATAGGTCTGTGGATGATGCAGTCAACATGGGATTGCATCATATTCTGCAACATCTGGACAGACCAGGGACATATGCAACGATCCTTTTTGTAGACTTCAGTTCGGCTTTCAACACCATCATCCCAGCTATTCTCCAGACTAAATTACGCCAACTCTCTGTTCCCACCTCTATCTGTCAGTGGATCACCAGCTTTCTGACAGACAGGCAACAGCTAGTGAGAAAGGGGAAATTCACTTCCAGCACATGTACGATCAGCACTGGTGCCCCCCAGGGATGTGTGCTCTCCCCACTACTCTTCTCCCTCTACACCAATGACTGCATCACCAAGGACCCCTCTGTCAAGCTCCTGAAGTTTGCAGATGACACTACTGTCATCGGCCTCATCCGAGATGACGATGAGTCTGCATACAGAAGGGAGGTTGAACGGCTGGCTCACTGTTACATTCAAAACAACCTGGAGCAGAACACTCTCAAAACAGTGGAGATGATTGTGGACTTTAGGAGGAACACCCCAACATTGACCCTGCTCTCCATTCTGAACAGCACTGTGGCAGCAGTGAAGTCATTCAGGTTCCTGGGCTCCACCATCTCACAGGACCTGAAGTGGGAGACCCACATTGACTCCATTGTGAAAAAGGCCCAGCAGAGGTTGTACTTCCTTCGCCAGCTGATGAAGTTCAACCTGCCATAGGCACTGCTGATACAGTTCTACTTAGCAGTCATTGAGTCTGTCTGCACTTCAATAACTGTCTGGTTTGGTTCAGCTACGAAATCAGATATCAGAAGACTACAAAGGACAGTTAGGACTGCTGAGAGGAATATTGGTTGCCCTCTGCTCTCCCTTCAAGAACTGTACACTTCCAGATTGAGGAATGGGCTGTAAAATCACTCTGGACCCCACTCACCCTGCCCACTACCTTTTTGAGCAGTTGCCTTTTGGACGGCACTACAGAGCTCTTGGGCACCAGAACCATCAGGCGCAGGAACAGTTTTTTTCCCTCAGACTATCCATCTCATGAACAGTTAAAGCTGCCCCATTGAGCAATAATTATGTGCAATACATAGTCTATTTATATATGTTTTTTGTCTTATTGTTTATTTCTATATATACTTATATTTTCTTTTCACTTTTTATTTTTATTCTATTTTTATTATTATTATTATTATTATTATCTCTGTCTTGTTGTTGTATTATTTGTGCACTGGAAGCTTCTGTCACCAAGACAAATTCCTTGTATGTGTCAGCATTGGCAATAAAGCAATAAAGCTCATTCTGATTCTGATTCTGATCCTGATTTCTTCTGTTTTTGTGTATATCTCATACTAAATTGTCTCAAAAATTCAAACAAAATCTAACATAAAACAAAGGCAATCTGAGTAAACACAAAATACAGTTTTTAAATGATAATGTTATTTATTGAAGCAAAAAAAGTTATCCAATTCTAACTGGGCATGTGTGGAAAAGGTATTTGCCCCCTTAGTTACTAAATCCACAAATCTATGAAACTGGATTCATAATGGGGTTCAGCTGGACTAGACACACCCAGGCCTGATTACTGCCAGCCCTGATCAATCAAATCAACACCTAAATAGAACTTTTTCAGCAGCATGAAGTTGGCTAAAAGGTCTCACACAGTAGCACACTATGCAAAGGTTGAAAGATATTACAGAAATTATGAGGTAAAAGGGGATTGAAATACATCAGTCTGGTAAGGGTTACAAAGCTATTTCAAAGGCTCTGGGACTCCAAAGAACAGTGAGAGCCATTATCTCCAAAAGGAGAAAACTTGGCACAATAGTGAACCTTTCTAGAAGTGGCCGACCTTCCAAAATTCCTCCAAGAGCACAGTGTTGACTCATCCAGGAAGTCACAAAAAAGCCAAGGACAACATCCAAGGAACTGTGGGCCTCTCTCGCATCAATATAGGTCACTGTTCATGACTCCATTATCAGAAAGACACTGGGCAAAACTGGAATCCATGTAAGAGTGGCGAGGCGAAAACCACTGCTAATTCAGAAGAACATTAAGACTCATCTGAATTCTGACAAAACACACCATGATGATCCTCAAACCTTTTGGGAGAATGTTCTGTGGACTGATGAGTCAAAGGTGGAACTGTTTGGAAGACAGGATTCCCGTTTCATCTGGCGTAAATCAAACACAGAATTACACAAAAAGAACATCAAACCTACGGTCAAGTATGGTGGTGGTAGTGTGATGGTTTGGGGATGCTTTGCTGCTTCAGGGCCAGGGTGACATGCAATAATTGAGGGAAACATGAATTCTGCTCTCTACCAGAAAATCCTAAAGGAGAACGTCTGGTCATCAGTCCATGAGTTGAAGCTCAAGCGCAACTGGATTATGCAGCAAGACAATAATCCAAAACATAGGAGTAAATTCACCTCTGAATGGCCCAAAAGAAGCAAAATTAGCGTTTTGGAGTGGCCTAGACAAAGTCCTGACTTGAACTCGATTGAGATGTTTTTGCAGGACCTTAAACGGGTAGTTCATGCTTGAAAACCCTCCAATGTGGCTGAACTAAAGCAGTTCTGCAAAGAAGAGTGGGCCAAAATTCCCCCACAGCGTTGTGAAAGACTGATCTCCAGTTATCGGAAGCATTTGGTTGCATTTGTTGCTGCTAAAGGTGGCACAACAAGCTATTAAGTTTAAGGGGGCAGTTAGTTTTTCACATGGGTGATATAGGTGTTGGATAACTTTTTTGCTTTAATATATAAACTCAGCAAAAAAAGAAATGTCCTCTCACTTTCAACTGCTTTTATTTTCAGCAAACTTAACATGTGTAAATATTTGTATGAATATAAAAAGATTCAACAACTAAGACAAAAAACTGAACAAATTTCACAGACATGTGACTAACAGAAATTGAATAATGTGTCCCTGGACAAAGGGGGGACACATTATCAAAAGTAATAGTCAGTATCTGGTGTGGCCACCAGCTGCATTAAGTACTGCAGTGCATCTCCTCCTCATGGACTGCACCAGATTTGCCAGTTCTTGCTGTGAGATGTTACCCCACTCTTCCACCAAGGCACTTGCAAGTTCCTGGACATTTCTGGGGGGAAAGGCCCTAGCCCTCACCCTCCGACCCAACAGGTCCCAGTCATGCTCAATGGGAGTGAGATCCGGGCTCTTCGCTGGCCATGGCAGAACACTGACATTCCTGTCTTGCTGGAAATCATGCACAGAATGAGCTGTATAGCTGGTGGCATTGTCATGCTGGAGGGTCATGTCAAGATGAGCCTGCAGGAAGGGTACCACATGAGGGAGGAGGATGTCTTCAGTGTAACGCACAGCGTTGAGATTGCCTTCAGTGACAACAAACTCAGTCCGATGATGCTGTGACACACCGCCCCAGACCATGACGGATCCTCCATCTCCAAATCGATCCTGCTCCAGAGTACAGGCTTCGGTGTAACGCTCATTCCTTCAACGATAAACGCGAGTCCGACCATCACCCCTGGTGAGACAAAACCATGACTCGTCAGTGAAGAGCACTTTTTGCCAGTCCTGTCTGGTCCAGTGAAGGTGGGTTTGTGCCCATAGGCGACATTGTGGCCGGTGATGTCTGGTAAGGACTTGCCTTACAACAGGCCTACAAGCCCTCAGTCCAGCCTCTCTCAGCCTATTGCAGACAGTCTGATCACTGATGGAGGGATTGTGCGTTCCTGGTGTAACTCGGGCAGTTGTTGTTGCCATCCTGTTCCTGTCCCGCAGGTGTGATATTCGAATGTACCAATCCTGTGCAGGTGTTGTTACACGTGGTCTGCCACTGCGAGGACAATCAGCTGTCCTTTCTGTCTCCCTGTAGCACTACCTGTAGGCGTCTCACAGTACGGACATTGCAATTTATTGCCCTGGCCACATCTGCAGTCCTCATGCCTCCATGCAGCATGCCAAAGGCACGTTCACGCAGATGATCAGGGACCCTGGGCATCTTTCTTTTGGTGTTTTCAGAGTCAGAAAAAGGTCTCTTTAGTGTCCTAAGTTTTTATAACTGTGACCTTAATTGCCTACCGTCTGTAAGCTGTTAGTGTCTTAATGGCTGTTCCACAGGTGCATGTTCATTAATTATTTATGGTTCATTGAACAAGCATGGAAAACATTGTTTAAACCCTTTACAATAAAGATCTGTAAAGTTATTTGGATTTTTACAAAATTATCTTTAAAATACAGTGTCCTGAAAAAGTTAATTTTTTTGCTGAGTTATATATATGTATGAAAACTGTATTTTTTTGTTTACTCCGGTTGCTTTTGTTTTATGTTATATCTTGTTTGAAGATCTTAAAAAAAAAAAATAGTATGAAAAATACACAAAAATAGAAGAAATCAGGAAGGGGGTAAATACTTTTTCACAGCACTGTATATATACAGTGGGTCTCTACTGAGATCAGTACAGAAAATTATTTACTAAAACATTTTTCATTACAAATGAAATTATAAGCATAAAAATGTGAGTAAAAATGACAACTTTTGCTTTAATGACAACATGCACCAGAGCAAATATTGTGCCAGTAATGTTTGAATCAGGCATGAATTATTGTAAAGGACTGCCTGTGTACATGATCTTCCTTTCTGTCTAATGGATTTGGTGTTCACACACACACACACACACACAAAAGAGATTTCAGTGTACCTGCTGCACTGCTGATTAAAGCTGACACTGTAATAATACTGCTGTTTTGGACTGGAAGCTGGGCAGGTGTTGCTGACGGTATACTGCCTGCCAGAGAGTCAAATTATGTGTTCTTCCTTCTCTGCCACTGTCCAGCATCGTAATTATACACACTCTTAAAGAGATAGTGCACACAATGAAAAAACAATGAAAATTCTGTCATCATTTACTCACCCTCGTGTTGTTCCAAACCCTTTCATTACATCTTTTTTTCATAAGTAAATGGTGACTGAGACTGTCATTCTGCCTAAAATCTCTTTTTGCATTCCACACAAGAAATAAAGTCATATGTGTTTGAAACAACATGAGAGTGAAAAAATAATGACAAAATGTGAATTTTTGGGTGTATTAACCTTTTATATATATAAATAAATCTATAATAATGCCGCAGGACCATTTAAACTGATATAATGAAGGCAGAAATGTGATTAAAAAGGAAACAGTTTACATAAGATATACAGTACAATTTCCCTCATCCATATAAATTTCAACCTTAAATCTTGTTGATTAAAAAAAAAAAATCATTTAGATTAGCTTATTTACAAATGAGGTAGAAGAAATGTGAAATTGTGAAAATATATAGTGGGACGTGTCTCAAACTAGTCAAGATGAAGAAGAACTTGTAATAGGCCTTTATCACAGTTCTGCGTTCGCACAGCGGAAGCTTCGCTTTGTAGCATAAAACAACTTCCGCTGCAGTCTTTTTCAATGGCAGTGCCCATTACGCAAAATTATTATGGTCTATTTAATGTACAATTCATCTTAAATACTTCATCTACACAGACCTGCCTCACCTTCTGATCATTACTAATAGATGATGAATCAAAGAAAAACGGTGTCATGTTCTCTGATGCATTTTATGATTTTAAAGGAGAGTATGTATGTGAGTAGGCAGCACTTCACAGAGTACAAGTGTGTGTTTTTTTTTATTAGAGGCATGCAAGATATACACATTAAAGAGAATTAGAACAAGGCGGGGTGCACAGTGCCACACACACAAAAAAAAAAAAAAAAACTTTTTTTCAGAGTAAAGATTGTACATCAGTATGAACAATCATAATGATCACTTTGCTTTCATGTACTTACTTTTTAATATAATCTCCAGGTATGGTTTAAGATCCATTTAAAAATGTTAAAATAAAGAAACATTTCCATCCCAGAGTCCGATTACAGAAAATAACTGGTTTAATCTTTGTAAACATGGAATTATAACCTCGCAGTTTGAGTGCGATTATTGGTGAAGCGTTTGCTGGCAACCGAATGCAGTGTAAATAAAAAACATAGAGATTAAAATGTCACTGTGTTTACAACTGTAGAATATCTCAAATACAAATGGGAGATTAACATGCTGTATTAGTGAAAACAATGACATTAAAAAACTTAAACGCGGTCTCTTTGGACTTGAGTTGAGCACATTAATCCTCCGGGAGAAACCCGAAGTGAAGTGCTGTGTTAAGCTAAATAAACAATTTAAACGGTTGATGTTTACTGCCAAGTGCATCTAGTTCAGTTTATTTATTAAAACTGGCGATCATCCGTAGACAGAACTATGGGCAGATGTTTGATTACACTACTTTTCGGAGCCAGATGTGACGACACGTGGACTGTGATAAAGGCCTATTAAGGGGTGTTGTTTGGCACAAAATGAAGCAAGTTTTTTTTTTACAAGAGTTTATTTATTTACACTTGCTAAACAATGTCACAACTTGCCACATTAAATAGAATTCAACTAATTTGTGGTCACAAAAGTGCATATATTGACTTTTATTGGCTGTTTTGAGTCTTTTGTTTTTTACCTGTGAAGCTGCTTTATCTATTTTGAATTATCTTATCTTTTGGTTTTGCCTCCATCAAATTACAAATAAAAAGAGATAACAATCAAACTGTATAAAGTAGCCTACCCTTAATGTGTGAAGCATTTAATTCACCAGGTTATCCAAAATAGGCATTACCACATGGTTATTTTCAATGAACTTCCACCAAAAATATCTGTATTTTATACAATGTTGATCATACCAGCCATCCCCAAAATTAACGTGTCTCTCTTCAGTTCATCATTTGTATGCTGGCTATCAGGCGTGGTTGCATGATTAGATGAACTACTGTATGTGCATATTTTATACATGCCTTTATTTGTGCTAGTATTTAGAATTTACAATAAGCTGCTTATAGTTTATAATGACTTACTGTTCTGAGATTTAGTGTTTGTGGAGATAAATTAGTGTCAAAATTAGTAGTTAGATTGTATTTGGTGAGCATTCCTGTGTGGCGTCCAATGCAACTAGTGATTGTGAAGTGTGACGGTTATTCTCTGCTCGGTCGTATTTATACCATTTCTCAGAGAGAGGACATGTGCGCTAACTTAACAGTGAGTTTCACTAATTGTAAGTTGCTGTACTTGCTCTTTTCACTCGAATGGCTTTGTAACATTGTTTTGTTTTTGTTAAACGATTCAGTTAACACAAAGATGAAAATTCTGTCATTATTTACTCTCCATTACTCACTGTTGTTCCAAACCAAAATGACCGTATGAGAATTTTCGTTTTCTTGGATAAACTATCACTTAAAGTATTCAAGTTATGTAGATGCAGTTTTGCAGCATTCATTGTCTACTGTCAACAAACAACTGATTCTTGTATCAAATGATCCATGAAAATAAAATGAACTTGAGGGCCTTTGACGAATAAGGTTGCCCAAGATGAAAATTTGAAAAAAAGAGAGAAATTTTTTGAAAATGTAGTTGAAAACACATGTTGAATTCGTAGAAATGTAATATTTGTGTCCATGTTGGTTTCATAAATGTTTGAAAAACATGTATAGCATTTTCTACACCCAAATTGACAATTACTTTTAAAATATCAAGTGGTGTGACCAACAAGTAAAATGTATGAAAATACTTGCACATTGAACATATTTTCTAGGTTAAAATATATATATATATAATTTTTGAGTCAAGTATATAAAGAAGTTTTCTTGGGGTTATTCAATTTGACCTGAACAAAATGTGTCTTTTCATAAATATATATAAATATATATATTTAAATAATAATTGAAGATTAATAATAAAATTTCAGCTTTAAATGAGACTTTTATTTTGCTGTTCTGTCTCTGGATTACACTACTTTCCCATTTTTTACTTTAACCCCCAGAAAAAATATCAAAATGATTTTGAACTCAGTAATTGAAAATAGAGGTAGACCAATAAATATTCGGTTATCGACAAAAACCTCTACCGATAGTTGCCGATAGTTTTTTTTTTTTTTTTTTAATCCTCATCAATAAACCTCATACTGTGAAATATATACAGATCTGGAAAAAACGGGGGTGCTTCAGTAAGGCTGGAATCGGGCAGATTCATCTTTGTGAAGGACGCATGAATCAAGCCATGTACAAGGTTATCCTGGAAGAAAACTTGCTTCCTTTTGCTCCGACAATGTTCCCCAACTCTGAGGATTGGGTTTTCCAGCAGGACAATGCTCCATGCCACACAGCCAGATCAATCAAGGTGTGGATGGAGGAGCACCGGATCAAGACCCTGCCAGACCTGAACCCCATTGAAAACCTCTGGAACGTGATCAAGAGGAAGATGGATGGCCACAAGCCATCAAACAAAGCCGAGCTGCTTGAATTTTTGCACCAGGAGTGGCATAAATTCACCCAACAGCAATGTGAAAGACTGGTAGAGAGCATGCCAAGATGCATGAAAGCTGTGATTGAAAATCAGGATTATTCCACCAAATATTGATTTCTGAACTCTAAGTTAAAACATTAGTATTGTGTTGTTTAATAATAAATATGAACTTGTTTTCTTTGCATTATTCGAGGTCTGAAAACACTGCATCTTTTTTGTTATTTTGACCAGTTGACATTTTCTGCAAATAAATGCTCTAAATGACAATATTTTTATTTGGAATTTGGAAGAAATGTGGTCATTAGTTTATAGAATAAAACAAACATTTTAATTTTACCCAAACACATAACTATAAATAGTAAATCCAGAGAAACTGGATTTTGCAGTGGTCTCTTAATTTTTTCCAGAGCTGTGTATATATATATATATATATATATATATATATATATATATATATATATATATATATACTGTACATTCAGAAAGTATTCAGACCCCTTCATTTTTTTAAACATTTTATGTTGCAGCCTTATGCAAAAATGCTTTAAAAAAAAATCACATCAGTCGACACTCCTTACCCCATAATAACAAAGCAAAAACCAGAAAAAACTGAAATGTCACATTGACATAAGTATTCAGACCCTTTGCTTTGACACTTGAAATTTAGCTCAGGTGCATGCCATTTCTCTGGATCATCTTTGAGATGTTTCTACACTTTGATTGGAGTCCACCTGTGGCAAATTCAATTGATTGGACATGATTTGGAAAGGCACACACCTGTCTATATAAGGTCTCACAGCTGAAAATGCATATCAGAGCAAAAACCAAGTCATGAGGTCAAAGGAACTGCCTGCAGAGCTCAGAGACTGGATTGTGTCGAGGCACCAATCTGGGAAAGGCTACAAAAACAAACTCTGTTGCATTGAAGGTTCCCAAGAGCACAGTGGCCTCCATAATTCTTAAATGGAAGAAGTTTGGAACAATCAGGACTCTTCCTAGAGCTGGCCGCCCGGGGGAGAAGGGCCTTGGTAAGAAAGGTGAACAAGAACCCGATGGTCACTCTGGTTGAGCTCCAGAGATAATTTGTGGAGATGGGAGAAACTTGCTGTAGGATCCAAACCATCACTGCAACACTCCACCAATCTGGGCTTTATGGAACAGGGGCCAAACGGAAGCCTCTCCTCAGCACAAGACACATAAAAAAACACCTAAAAGACTCTCAGACTGTGAGAACAAGATTCTCTGGTCTGATGAAACAAAGATTGAACTGTTTGGCCTCAATTCCAAGCATCATGTCTGGAGGAAACCAGGCACCGCTCATCAACTGTGCAATACCATCCCAACAGTAAAGATGGTGGTGGTAGCATCATGCTATGGAGGTGTTTTTCAGCGGCAGGGACTGGGGGACTGGTCAGGGTTGAAGGAAAGCTGAATGCAGCAAATTACAGAGATATCCTTAATGAAAACCTGGTCCAGAGTGCTCAGGACCTCAGACTGGGCCGAAGGTTCACCTTCCATCAGGACAATGACCCCAAGCACACAGCCAAGATAACGCAAGAGTGGCTTAGGGACAACTCTGTGAATGTCTTTGAGTGGCCCAGCCAGAGCCCAGACTTGAACCCAATTGAATATCTCTGGAGAGACCTGAAAATGGCTGCCCACCGACAGTCCCCATCCAACCAGACAGAGCTTGAGAGGATCTGCAGGGAAGAATGGCAGAAAATCCCCAAATCCAGGTGTGCAAAGCTTGTCGCATCATACCCAAAAAGACTTGAGGCTGTAATCGCTGCCAAAGGTGCTAGATTGATGTGAATTTTTTAATTTTTTTTATTTAAAGCATTTTAGCATAAGGCTGCAACATAACAAAATGTGGAAAAAAATGAAGGGGTCGGAATACTTTCTTAATGCACTGTGTGTGTGTGTGTGTGTGTGTGTGTGTGTGTGTATATATATATATATATATATATATATATATATATATACTGTATATATTGTAAATACAAAACTCTTCATCTGGTGAATATATAGGCTATAAAAAGCTTAATTTGGTAATTTCTAAAGGAGCCAAGTCCCTGGTGTATTTCAGGCTTGTTTATAGTTAAAAGTCCAGCATTATGTACCAAATCTTAATTTTTCTGTTTATTATTGGGACTTTGGTTGCACACTAAACTGCTTTTGGGATTGTATTCATATTGGACTCTTGTAGCATCAATGTCTGTGCCTATCATAGTAAGGAAAGACTAAGAAATGTTTCATCATTCTATAAATCTTTTTTTTTTTTAACTATCGGACGATTAATCGGTTATCAGCCTTTTCCACCACCTTGATTATCGGTCGACCTCTAATTGAAAACATGTTCATTGTAGTAGAGGTGTATTCAAGTCATTGTTTTGTGTGAATTAGAAATGTAATGTAATTTTTTTTAAACTTTAAAGATCCGGACAATAAAATGAGTGTCACCACATTGACACTTGAATTAATTTGTGTGTGGGATACACACAAACATATTTGTATTTCTACATATATATGCTTTGCATATTGCTGAATTTCGAAGTGGTTAAAAACAGGGTTTTGAAATATTTAGTAGATTCCATTCATACGAAGCTAATCCATAATGCAGCTTTCTCTCTCCCACATCTAATGCAATGGAAGTGTTTGTTATTACCAGCAATGAAATGTTTTATTCAGCATCCAAATCACAAATTTTTAGCCACATCTTGTTAGAATAGTAAACATCTAATTTATTTGCACCCAGTTTCTTTGCATCATGGAAGGGCTTGTGGGCCGTACGAAGAATGTGCAAGTCTGCAAGTCTTTGCAAACACACTAATTTCACCCTTCACCACTCAAGTGCAGCACAGATTGGTGGCTCGGTTGATTAATTTTTTTTTTTAATTTTGATCAAATGTCTAGAGGAGACACATCATGGAGATGCATATAATTGCAAATCGAGCTTTAGAGGCGTTTATGTAAATGTGAGAATCACTGCCCATGTGTAGAAGTGTGAAAGACAGTGCTTAAAGGAATAGTTCAGTCAAACATGAAAATTCTGTCATTAGTTACTCACCCTCGTGTCATTCCATATGCTGTTATTATAGACATGCAGCGCAAAAGAAGAATCTTTATGCAGCTCTATCCATATAACGGCATCACATCTATTAAGCTCCTTAATGGACCAAAACAAGGCATGGAAGGCAAATTAATAATGACTTAAATGTCATTCTGTTCCTCACACAAAGCTACCACATGACTTCAAAACACTTGAAATGTAGTACATGAGTTGTATAAACTACTTTTATGATATTATATATCTGTGGTACTTTTTTTTTTTTTTTTTTTTTTTTTTTTGCCTTTTTGAAAGCGGCTACATTAACATTCATTAAAATGTATCCTTTGTTTGTTCTGTAGATGAAGTTACTGTTTACAATCAAGCGCTCGGGTTCTTTTGGCACAAAAGACAAGAGCTGCTTTCAATGGCAGCTTTGTACAGATTGAGCTGAAAATGCCCAAAAAGTGCTGTTTTTGTGGTTGCAGCACCCCATTTCCAAAATATTATTAGATATTTGGGCTTCTTAAGATTTCCATCAGAATCAGCAGATAAGGGCAAACTCAGGATTTGACATAAATTATAATATTTCATGGATCACTGTCATTGTCATCTTGTCTGCTTCAATAAAAGCAATTTGCCCTTCAGCTGCTGTTGTAGTAGATTTAAACTTTTCACAGAGCTATTGCACAAACTCTGAATACAAACAGCTGTTATTAATTTACAAAGTGCAGCCATTGTGACAGATATGAGGCCAAATATTATCTAATGATGATTTTATATGAGCAAGACCACTATGTAAGATCTAATGGAAAGGATGGGACCCCTTTTTGCCTCCACCGCAGTACGTACTGGCTGTTTGTGAATGCATTTGCAAAACAAACATAAATAAACATAAATAAATAATCTTAATAATACTTCTAAAATATGTCTTTGCTAGGGTTGGGACGATATGGTTATCTCACTATTCGGTTCGAAGATTCAGTATAAGGTTCACGATTCAATATAATAACACTTAAATGACAAAATATTACAGAAATTTTTTTCTTTTCTGAAAAAAATGTTTGAGCAAAATACTCATTATATTTTCTCAAAAAAATAAATTCTTTAATACACAATATAAATGCTCACAGTTTAAATAAGAGTTGCCCATATACCTTTCTCTGTAAGAAAAGATAACAAACAAAGTAGCTTTCAAAAATAGTGGGATACATTCAGGCTGATCAGGTGCAGAATGAGGAATAGAACTGAACAAAATCTGACCTGAAAAAAGTATGTGAAAGTGTATATTTATAGTTGAATAATTTGTTTGTCATCATTGTTTTAAACCAAATTTAACTTTGTAAAAATTAAAAAATTCTACATTATGTTAATTAATATTATATCATGAAAGTGTATATATAATAATGAGATGAGCTATCAATGTTTGAAATAATGTGTAAAATGTACAAGTAATAACATTTGAGTTTACATTCATTTGTTTAAGAAACACTAAAAAGGTTACTGTCACTTTAAGAGTTCAATGAGCGGCTCACAGTGTTCCAGTTCACTGAACATCAATGAGAATCTCTGGGTTTCTTCAGTGCATCCATGCTGTGTGAGATTAAAATGAATATTTCTTTTTACTTTTTCATCTGACTGTAAAGAACAGAAAGGATATTAAGACAAATTATTCAATGAAAGTGGAGTCGCCTCATCTTTGATGGACACACATTACACGGAGGAAACGATCCGCTTTAATCTCAAGCACTTTTCTTCAAAACAAGGTGATTTTTCAGGTATTCCAGTACTTACATTTCTAAAAGCTAAGTTCAAGCACTTTAGGGACCTTGTGTGAACCCTGTAAACAATGTAGAAAAAAGTGCAGTAGGGGTAAAATCAAGCGATAGAGAGATTATGATGTTTGACGGGTCATTTTGTGTGGCATGAAACAACTTGCGAATTACAGGACTCCTACCCCCAACCTTGTGGTGGACCAACAACTGGCTGACGACCTGAATATGTTCTACTGTAGATTTGAAAGGCCCAATCTCACACCCCACACCCACTCTGACCTTCACACAAACATCAACACCTCCTGCAACCCCCCTCCTGCCCCCTCCTGCTACTCAACCTACACTTTTAAGATCTGTGAAGATGATGTGTGCCGTGTCTTTCGAAAACAAAGGATAAGGAAAGCACAGGGCCCAGATGGCATTTCACCTGCATGTCTTAGATCCTGTGCTGACCAGCTGGTCCTCATCTTCACACAGATCTTCAATAGATCACTGGAGCAGTGTGAAGTCCCATGCTGCTTCAAACGTTCCACTATCATCCCCATCCCAAAGAAACCAAAAATCACAGGACTTAATGACTACAGACCTGTCGCCCTGACGTCTGTGGTCATGAAATAATTTGAGAGACTGGTGTTGGCCCACCTGTAGGACATCACTGGAACCTTTCTAGATCCCCTTCAATTTGCTTATCGAGCAAACAGGTCTGTGGATGATGCAGTCAACATGGGATTGCATCATATCCTGCAACATCTGGACAAACCAGGGACATATGCAAGGATCCTTTTTGTGGACTTCAGTTCGGCTTTCAACACCATCGTCCCAGCTATTCTCCGGACTAAATTACACCAACTTTTTGTTCCCACGTCTATCTGTCAGTGGATTACCAGCTTTCTGACAGACAGGCAGCAGCTTGAGACAGGGGAAATTCACTTCCAGCACCTGTACAGTCAGCACTGGTGCCCCCCAGGGATGTGTGCTCTCCCCACTACTCTTCTCCCTCTACACCAATGACTGCATCGCCAAGGACCCCTCTGTCAAGCTCCTGAAGTTTGCAGACGACACCACTGTCATCGGCCTCATCCGAGATGACGATGAGTCTGCATACAGAAGGGAGGTTGAACAGCTGGCTGTCTGGTGCAGTCAAAACAACCTTGTGCTGAACACGCTCAAAACGGTGGAGATGATTGTGGACTTTAGGAGGAACCCCCCAACACTGTGCCCCCTCACCATTCTAAACAGCACTGTGGCAGCAGTGGAGTCATTCAGGTTCCTGGGCACTACCACCTCACAGGACCTGAAGTGGGAGACCCACATTGACTCCATTGTGAAAAAGGCCCAGCAGAGGTTGTACTTCCTTCGCCAGTTGAGGAAGTTCAATCTCAAATCAATCAAATCAAATCACTTTATTGTCACACAGCCATATACACAAGTGCAATGGCGTGTGAAATTCTTGGGTGCAGTTCCGATCAACATAGCAGTCGTGACAGTGATGAGACGGTACCAATTTACAATAACATCAAATTAACACAGCACAATTTAAACATCTGATATACACATAATTACACTCAACAATATACAAATAATAACATACACTGTACAGTATACAATACGCACTATATAGATACACATTATTTAATAAAAATAAAAAATAAAAATATATAAAAAAAGTATATATTGTATATATAGAATGTACAGTATTGTACTGTATTGACATTCAGGCTGTCGGTTGATAGTCAGATGTTAAGAGAGAATATAATATAATAATAATATAATTTATGACAGTCCGGTGTGAGATATAAGAGTAAGGGTAATAAAGTGCAGTGCTGATGTATTTTGATCATGGGAGATCAAGTGTTCAGAAGTCTGATTGCTTGGGGGAAGAAGCTGTCATGGAGTCGGTTGGTGCGGGTCCTGATGCTGCGATAACACCTACCTGATGGTAGCAGTGAGAACAGCCCATGGCTCGGGTGGCTGGAGTCTCTGATGATCCTCCGAGCTTTTTTCACACACCGCCTTGTATATATTTCCTGGAGGGAGGGAAGCTCACCTCCGATGATGTGTCTTGCAGTTCGCACCACCCTTTGCAGTGCTTTGTGGTTGTGGGCGGTGCTATTACCATACCAGGTGGAGATGCAGCCAGTCAGGATGCTCTCTACAGTGCAGGTGTAGAACCGTGTGAGGATGTGGCGGTTCATTCCAAACTTCCTCAGCCGTCTCAGGAAGAAAAGGCGCTGATGAGCCTTCTTCACAACGACTTCAGTGTGGATGGACCATGTGAGTTCCTCAGTGATGTGGACACCCAGGAACTTGAAGCTGCTGACTCTCTTCACTGGTGCTCCATTGATGGTGATGGGACTGTGTTCCTGTCTTTTCTTCTGAAGTCCACCACAAGCTCCTTTGTCTTACTGACATTGAGGGAGAGGTTGTGCTCCAGACACCAGTGTGTCAGAGTGTGCACCTCCACTCTGTAGGCTGTTTCATCATTGTCAGTGATCAGACCTACCACCGTCGTGTCATCAGCAAACTTAATGATGGCATTGGAGCTATGTGTTGCCACACAGTCATGTGTGTACAAGGAACACAGCAGTGGGCTGAGAACACAGCCCTGCGGGGCTACAGTGTTGAGGGTCAGTGATGAGGAGATGTTGCTGCCTATTCTAACCACCTGGTGTCTGCTTAACAGGAAGTCCAGGATCCAGCTGCACAGCGAGCTGTTTAAGCCCAGAGCCCGGAGTTTCTCATCTAGCTTGGAGGGCACTATGGTGTTGAATGCTGAGCTGTAGTCTACAAACAGCATTCTCACATAAGTGTTCTTTTTTTCCAGGTGGGAGAGAGCAGTGTGTATTGTAGATGCAATGGCATCATCAGTGGAGCGGTTGTTGCGGTAAGCAAACTGCAATGGGTCAAGAGAGAGAGGCAGCACAGAGCAGATGTAATCTCTGATTAGTCTCTCAAAGCATTTGCTGATGATGGGGGTCAGAGCAACAGGATGCCAGTCATTTAAGCAAGTTATTTTTGATTGCTTTGGAACAGGCACAATGGTGGATGTTTTAAAGCATGTGGGGACTACAGACAAAGAGAGGGAAAGGTTGAAAATGTCTGTAAAAACACCAGCCAGCTGGTTCGCGCACGCTCTGATGATGCGGCCCGGAATGCCGTCTGGGCCCGCGGCTTTGCGGATATTCACCCGTCGGAAGGATCGGGTTACATCCGCTACAGAGACGGAGAGTGAACTAACCACTCTAGCTTCAGCCGTGAGAGCTCTCTCCGCGAGGGCGGTGTTATTTCCCTCAAAACTAGCATAAAAAGTATTTAGCTCATCCGGGAGAGAGGCAGCGGTGTTCATGGCTGAGTTTTTATTCCCTTTAAAGTCTGTGATGATGTTAATTCCCTGCCACATGCTTCTAGAGTTGGTGGTGTTAAACTGTCCTTCAATCTTGCTCCTGTACTGGCGATTTGCGGTTCTGATAGTTTTTCGGAGGGCATAACTGGCTTGTTTATGCTCCTCCACATTCCCGGAATTAAAAGCAGAGGTCTGCACATTAAGTGCCGCGCGAACATCGTTATTTATCCATGGTTTCTGATTCGGATAGATCTGTATTGTTCTGGTCGGAACCACGTCCTCCACGCACTTTTTGATGAAACACATTACGCTATCAGCGTAAAGCTCGATGTCGTCATCAGAGGCGGACCGGAACATCTCCCAGTCCGTGTGATCAAAACAGTCTTGTAGCATGGAATCTGATTGGTCCGACCAGCACTGGATCGTTCTGAGGGTGGGTGCTTCCTGTTTCAGTTTCTGCCTGTAAGCGGGCAGAAGCAGAATGGAAGAGTGGTCCGATTTGCCAAATGGTGGGCGGGGGAGGGATTTGTAGCCATCCCGGAAGGGAGAGTAGCAATGGTCCAAAACCCGGTCCCCTCGTGTGTTAAAACTAATGTGCTGGTGGTATTTTGGTGCGACTGATTTTAAACTGGCTTTATTAAAGTCCCCGGTCACAATGAACGTGGCCTCAGGGTGCGCGGTTTCCTGCTCACTTATACTCCCATACAGTTCCTTGAGTGCCCGGTCTGTGTCGGCTTGTGGGGGAATGTACACAGCAGTGATAATGACCGCTGTGAATTCTCTCGGTAGCCAGAATGGTCGACACAGAAGCATAAGAAATTCCAGATCAGGAGAGCAGAAAGACTTGATAGAATGTACATTCCTCTGATCACACCAGGATTTGTTGATCATAAAACATACACCACCTCCTCTGCTTTTACCTGAGAGGTCTTTCGCTCTGTCCGCTCGGTGCACAGAGAACCCCGCGGGTTCAATGGCTGAGTCTGGAATCTCCGCAGACATCCAAGTTTCCGTAAAGGCAGATAATGCAGCAGTCCCTTGTATCTCGTTGGAAAGAGATCCACGCTTTCAGCTCGCAGAGCTTGTTATCCAGAGACTGAACATTTGCTAGTAGAATAGTGGGTAGCGGGGGTCGAACGCCGGCTCTGTTTCCCCTTTTCCTTTTGCATTTCCGTGGCCGTGCTGCCCAGACAAAGGGCTCCGCTTGCGTGTTTGTAAACAGCGGGTCGGCATTGAGAAATTTGAAGTCCGGTTTACGGTGTGAAATTGCTGAACCAATGTCCAAAAGTGTTTGTCTGTCGTAGACAATAAGGCAGACAACATCCAAGACAAAAAACATAAGGATTGTGAACAAAACAAACAAAACACTATTATGTTGTGTCGGAGCTCGCAAGGCAGCAGCCATACTCGGTGCCATCTTGAGTCCATCTGCCACAGGCGCTGCTGATTCAGTTCTACTCAGCAGTCATTGAGTCTGTCCTCTGCACTTTTATAACTGTCTGGTTTGGTTCAGCTAGGAAATTGGATATCAGAAGACTACAAAGGACAGTTCGGACTGCTGAAAGGATTATTGGTTGCCTCCTGCCCTCCCTTCAAAAACTATACACTTCCAGACTGAGGAAAAAGGCTGGAAAAATCACTCTGGACCCCACTCACCCAGCCCACTACCTTTTGAACTTTTGCCTTCTGGCCGACGCTTCAGAGCTCTGAGCACCAGAACCATCAGGCACAGGAACAGTTTTTCCCCCAGCCTATCCATCTCATGAAAAGTTAAAACTGCCCCTTTGAGCAATAATTAATGTGCAATACACAGCTTAGTCTTTTTATATTATCCAACACATCCTACCTCTTCTGCCATTACATTCCCTTGCACTGTATATAACCGATTTGTATTTAGATTTGCACTACGTATGTGTATGTGTGTGTGTGTGTGTGTGTGTGTATATGTATGTATGTATGTATATATATTCATATATATTTATATGTGTATATATGTGTATATTTATGTGTGTCTATATATATATATATATATATATATATATATATATACACACACACACACACATACATACACATACATATATACATATACACACACACACACACACACACACATATATATATATATGTGTGTGTGTGTGTGTGTGTGTGTGTGTGTATATATATATATATATATATATATATATATATATATATATATATATATATATATATATAGTGTATTCTATATATACTTTTTTCTTTTCAATATTTATCTATTTTTTTATTCAATTTTAATTATTTTTTAAAAGTCTTGTTGCTGTTTTTGTATTGTTGTGCACTGGAAGCTCCTGTCACCAAGACAAATTCCTTGAATGTGTAAGCATACTTGGCAATAAAGCTCATTCTGATTTCATTTATGATCACATGGACAGAAAACAGTGTTGCAAATTTCGAAATATCGAGTCATACCATGATATGGTTCATAATTTTTCCCATCCCTAGTCTTTGCCTTTTTTTTAAAAATGCAGTAAGTACTTGTAACTTATTAAATCGAAACCGGCTGTTATCAGGTTTGAGTATTGAATATTGCAAATGTTATATGTACTGAATGTGAACAAATAATTTAAGCTGTAAAGACGCACTTTTTTCTGAGGCTTAGGAGTTATTTAGGGGTCAACGATATGATGCTCATTTTGTTGTTTGGATAAATATAGATGATAAATGCAATTCGAACAAAACAATTGTTTGAATATACATTTACTATGATGAACATGTTATCAGTTACTGAGTTCAAAGTAGTTTTTTTTCTGGAGCTTGAATTCAAAAATGTCTAAGTGGGATAACTGTACAAAGATGAAAAAAATTCAAGTCTCATTAAAAATTATTGAAAAATGAAATGTTGGCACGAGTAGTGCAGAATAATCTTATATTATATATATATATATATATAAACCTGAGAAGACTCCTTTAAACTCATGACTCTGTGTGAAGTAAAAAAAATAAAAACATTTTATGAAAAGGCAAATTTTGCTGACTTAAAATGCATTAAATATGTAAAAAAAAATTCACCTTGAAATTTTTTTGGATTTTTTATTTGATTTTATAAATTATTAAGTTGTGTATGCTCTCATGTATTCAAGGTGCAAGGAAATTAGGTGCTTCTATCCACCATTAACTGACGTCACTGTAATCTCATCAATGCAAGACAGAAATTTGTAAAAGGTTTGGAATGACACATTAGGGTGAGTAAATAATGACAGAATTTTCATTTTAAAATGAACAATCTGTTTAATTTAGAACACAGAAACACAGTGCAAAGCAAAATCAGAGTTTTTTATCCCACCTGAAGTAAAATGAAACCAAACCAAAACAAACTAAACAGATTTGCATAACTGATGTGGCACATGCAGAAGTCTCTCCCTGAGATGCTCAGAGGGAATGTTTGGATCAGCGTGAGATCTGAGGTCAATCTAAGTTCACTATGAATGTCTTGGATGTCTACTGGGAGATACCTAGTAGTTCCTGCCTGCGGTCAGGTGGCGTTCATGCATTACTAGTGAAGCGTAACAGAAGACAGGAGAGGACTGCCGCCCAATGCAGATCAACGCAGATACGCCACTGTAATACGCTCTTTCTGATGTGACTCTTGACAGCGTGAAAAAGCAGCCGCTGAGTTTTAGCAAAGAGGCTTAACCCTGATGAATACATTTCCTGCTTGTTTTCCCATTACTGGAGGCATCATAAATCTGTCACACAACTCTGATCGCATTTCAGGACATCTAATCTCTAAACCATGTGTTCTAGGTGCGTTCTTATGTTTCTTTTTGACATATTTTCTAATGATTTCTGTGCCTTGGGGTCTAAAATGAGATTAGAGAAAAAGGGGAAAGACATTTTTTTCCATTTGATTAGTTTTGGCATGCATTATGAGATATGATGGATACAAGATGGCGCCGCGGATGGCAGCCTCTGTGTGGAGCTCTCCAATTCTTTTGTTGTTTTTGTTTGTTTGTCCTGTGTTTAGTCATTTTTTTTCCAATCAGTTTTACCAGGAACGAACTGCTGAACATTCGGCAGCACATACCAGAGAATCTTTACCTGGTTTTTTACTATTCTGACGTTTTGCTGGACATTTTAGTCAGAGGCCCAGCTGTGTTGTTCAAGCGAATGAAGCGAGCTGGTGCGCTGGTCAGGTCAAGCTCTGACAGGGCGGTTTCCAAACAGCGCTGCCGAGTATTCATCTAGCGAATCTTTGCTCTCTTCATAACAAAACGGGCGAACTACATCTTCTCACCCATACAAACAAGACTTTTTTAACAAACTCTGCTGCCTTGTGCTTCACAGAAACCTAGCTGAGTGAAACCTCCTGCAACCACCCCCCCCCCCTCCTGCTACTCAACCTGCACTTAAGATCTGTGAAGGGGGTGTGTGTTGGGTCTTCCAGAAACAAAAGACAAGGAAAGCACAGGGCCCAGATGGTGTTTCACCCTCTAAAATTATGTGCTGAACAGCTGGCCCCCATTTTCACACAGATCTTCAGTAGATCACTGGAGTAGTGTGAATTTCCCTGCTGCTTCAAATGCTCCACCATCATCCCTATCCCAAAGAAACCCAAAATCACAGGACTTAATGACTAGAGACCCGTCCCTCTGACATCTGTGGTCATGATGATGGGGGTCAGAGCAACAGGACGCCAGTCATTTAAGCAAGTTATTTTTGCGCGTTATATCTGCTGGACTTTCAGCTGTTCAAACAAACAGGTTTGTGGATGATGCAGTCAACATGGTATTGCATCATATCCTGCAACATCTGGATAGACCAGGGACATATGCAAGGATCCTTTTTGTGGACTTCAGTTCGGCCTTCAACACCATCATCTTAGATATTCTCCGGACTAAGTGAACCCAGCTCTCTGTTCCCACCTCTATCTGTCAGTGGATCACCAGCTTTCTGACAGACAGGCAGCAGGTAGTTAGACTGTAGAAATTCACTTCCAGCACCTGTACGATCAGCATTGGTGACCCCCAGAGATGTGTGCTCTCCCCACTACTCTTTTCCCTGTATACAAATGACTGCACTGCCAAGGACCCCTCTGTCAAGCTCCTGAAGTTTGCAGACAACACTACTGTCATCGGCCTCATCCAAGATGATGAAGAGTCTGTATACAGAAGGGAGGTTGAACAGCTGGCTGTCTGGTGCAGTCAAAACTACCTGGAGCTGAACATGCTCAAAACAGTGGATATGGTTATGGACTTCAGGAGGAACACACCAACATTGACCCTGCTCTCCATTCTGAACAGCACTGTGGCAGCAGTGGAGTCATTCAAGTTCCTGGGCACTACCATCTCACAGGACCTGAAGTGGGAGACCCACATTGACTCCATTGTGAAAAAGGCCCAGCAGAGGTTGTACTGCTTTCACCAGTTGAGGAAGTTCAACCTGCCACAGCCTCTGCTGATACAGTTCTACTCAGCTACTGAGAGGATTATTGGTTGTCCCCTGCCCTCCCTTCAAGAACTGTACACATCCAGAGTGAAGAAAAGGGCTGAAAAAATAAATCTGGACCCCACTCACCCAGCCCACTACCTCTTTGAACTACAGAGCACTGAGCACCAGAACCATCAGTCACAGGAACACTTTTTTCCCTCAGGCTATCCATCTCATGAACAATTAAAACTGTCCCATTGAGCAACAATTATGTGCAATACACAGCTTAGTCTGTTTATATTTATCCAACATATCCTACCTCTTCTGCCATACATTCCTTTGCATCTGTATATAATAGATTTGTATTTGTACACACATACAGGTGCATCTCAATAAATTAGAATGTCGTGGAAAAGTTCATTTATTTCAGTAATTCAACTCAAATTGTGAAACTCGTGTATTAAATAAATTCAATGCACACAGACTGAAGTAGTTTAAGTCTTTGGTTCTTTTAATTGTGATGATTTTGGCTCACATTTAACAAATACCCACCAATTCATGATCTCAAAAAATTAGAATACATCATAAGACCAATAAAAAAAACATTTTTAGTGAATTTTTGGCCTTCTGGAAAGTATGTTCATTTACTGTATATGTACTCAATACTTGGTAGGGGCTCCTTTTTGCTTTAATTACTGCCTCAATTCGGCGTGGCATGGAGGTGATCAGTTTGTGGCACTGCTGAGGTGGTATGGAAGCCCAGGTTTCTTTGACAGTGGCCTTCAGCTCATCTGCATTTTTTGGTCTCTTGTTTCTCATTTTCCTCTTGACAATACCCCATAGATTCTCTATGGGGTTCAGGTCTGGTGAGTTTGCTGGCCAGTCAAGCACACCAACACCATGGTCATTTAACCAACTTTTGGTGCTTTTGGCAGTGTGGGCAGGTGCCAAATCCTGCTGGAAAATGAAATCAGCATCTTTAAAAAGCTGGTCAGCAGAAGGAAGCCTGAAGTGCTCCAAAATTTCTTGGTAAACGGGTGCAGTGACTTTGGTTTTCAAAAAACACAATGGACCAACACCAGCAGATGACACTGCACCCCAAATCATCACAGACTGTGGAAACTTAACACTGGACTTCAAGCAACTTGGGCTATGAGCTTCTCCACCCTTCCTCCAGACTCTAGGACCTTGGTTTCCAAATGAAATACAAAACTTGCTCTCATCTGAAAAGAGGACTTTGGACCACTGGGCAACAGTCCAGTTCTTCTTCTCCTTAGCCCAGGTAAGACGCCTCTGACGTTGTCTGTGGTTCAGGAGTGGCTTAACAAGAGGAATACGACAACTGTTGCCAAATTCCTTGACACGTCTGTGTGTGGTGGCTCTTGATGCCTTGACCCCAGCCTCAGTCCATTCCTTGTGAAGTTCACCCAAATTCTTGAATCGATTTTGCTTGACAATCATAAGGCTGCGGTTCTCTCGGTTGGTTGTGCATCTTTTTCTTCCACACTTTTTCCTTCCACTCAACTTTCTGTTAAAATGCTTGGATACAGCACTCTGTGAACAGCCAGCTTCTTTGGCAATGAATGTTTGTGGCTTACCCTCCTTGTGAAGGGTGTCAATGATTGTCTTCTGGACAACTGTCAGATCAGCAGTCTTCCCCATGATTGTGTAGCCTAGTGAACCAAACTGAGAGACCATTTTGAAGGCTCAGGAAACCTTTGCAGGTGTTTTAAGTTGATTAGCTGATTGGCATGTCACCATATTCTAATTTTTTGAGATAGTGAATTGGTGGGTTTTTGTTAAATGCGAGCCAAAATCATCACAATTAAAAGAACCAAAGACTTAAACTACTTCAGTCTGTGTGCATTGAATTTATTTAATACACGAGTTTCACAATTTGAGTTGAATTACTGAAATAAATGAACTTTTCCACGACATTCTAATTTATTGAGATGCACCTGTATGTCTTATTGTGTATTTCTATATATACTTATATTTTATATTCGCTTTTTATTTTTATTCTATATTTTTTTATTTCTGTCTTGTTTTTGTATTGTTGTACACTGGAAGCTTCTGTCACCATGAAAAATTCCTTGTATGTGTAAGCATACTTGGCAATAAAGCTCATTCTGATTCTGATATACCGGCTTTGTGTTTTCATGTTTTAATGGGCTGGAGTGGAACTGGTTTGTTCTAGATTGTGTGAACAGTTGTTGTTAAATTAGGACTAGACAGAGTAGAGTCTTACGGAGAAAAAAAGACAGTGAATTGTGTTCATTGTGTCTGTTGAAAAACAAGAAAATTAAATGTGCTGTATTAAATGTAGGAATGAGAATCAAATCCAGTCAGATTACATTAAATGACTCTGGTTCCTCAACAATTCCTTTTGTGATTATTTTTGTGCTTTTGAGGCATTAGGCACTTTTGTGGAAGATTTCTGCATATGTTCAAGAACCTTTAACTGTACTGTAAATAAACATCATGAAAATACATTTTTTATGGAACTGATTTTTTTTTCTTCTGAAGTCCACTTATTCTTAAAGTTAGCCCAGTTATTAAAGTTATTAATTTAGTTTTCCATGACCCATTTTCCACCCTCTATCTAACCCTCATTAATTATGTATTAGGCTGTTTATTTCTACTCTGCCTTTAAGAAAATTTGTAGTTGACCTCTGTTTTGATTGGCTGACCTTGTCGTTTGCCTTTATCTGTGAGTATTTTTTGATGAGTTTTCCTCCAGTGAAATAAAAAAAAAGATTTATGAGGAAACTTGCTCCAGTATATAAACATTTCAGGAACCATTGTCAGAAATTAACTTTTTAAAAGAAATTAAAATTTGCCTGCTGGATTTCATTTTCAGGGGCATTTTTTTTTGCCTTTATGCACAATTTTTTTTATTTTTATAATTATAATTTTTTTAAAGATTAACGCTTTTCAAATTCATAACAAAATTGAGTAATCTTTAAAAAAAAAAAATTCAATTTCAATTTGATAGAATTTTGATATGAAATTAAAATGCGTAAATCTTAAAAATAGGCTAAACTATTTTTTGGAGTGTGAGGCCACATCTTTTTGAGACTTTTCTAATAAAAAAACTACAAGAAACATACAAGAAATATATCAGATGTTACAAATACCACACAGACAAATTCATTACCTCACATTTAG
The DNA here is from genome assembly GCF_019703515.2 of Myxocyprinus asiaticus. Taxonomy (NCBI): domain Eukaryota; kingdom Metazoa; phylum Chordata; class Actinopteri; order Cypriniformes; family Catostomidae; genus Myxocyprinus; species Myxocyprinus asiaticus. Next base: position 46,660,168 of record NC_059360.1, on the reverse strand, counting down.
AATTTCTGGGACTGGTTATTTTTAGTGTGCCAGGTGAAAATTGTAATTCTGATGATTAAAGTAAAAATATTGTTCTTAGGAAACCACCAATGATTCTGTCTCTTTAAAAGTGGTCACATGTAGTTTATCGCCTGTAAACCAGGAGTGCTTTTAGCACCAAACAATGGAAACTTTTGCTGTAGTGTGAGTCACTCTCTTCTCAAATCATTCTTCACTTCAGTACAATAAAATGGAAGGACAGTGTACAACTGAAAGTCCTTGATTTGCAGATGTTGTGAAGCTCATGTTGCCATATTTCTTCATCTGTGTTGTTCACTTATGACAGGAGCTCGTCTGAAGTGGTGGAATGAATTAATTGATCCATGAGGTGCATACAGGAGAGATGGAATCGAGATAATAAATGGAAAGTTAGCAGAGCATGTTTTTTGTACAGAGGAAAAGAATCGGATTTAAACAATGAAATGGAGACATGTGTGGTTACTCACCGTTACACTGTAAAACATATAGTTCCAGCTTTAAAATCTGATTGGACGAGTCACATTTGAAGTCACCGATATACACACTAGTGTTTTTCCTCCCCAATTTGGAATGCCCAATTTCCAATGCACTCTAAGTCCTCGTGGTGGCGTAGTGACTCGCCTCAATCCGGGTGGTGGAGGACAAGTCTCAGCTGCCTCCGCGTCTGAGACCGTCAATCTGAGACATAGCGCGTGTGGAGGCTTCACGCCATTCTCCGTGGCATCCACGCACAACTCACCACGTGCCCCACTGAGAGCGAGAACCACATTATAGCGACCACGAGGAGGTTACCCTATGTGACTGTACCCTCCCTAGCAACCGGGCCAATTTGGTTGCTTAGGAGACCTGGCTGGAGTCACTCAGCACACCCTGGATTCGAACTCGCGACTCAATAGGGTGGTTGTCAGCGTCTTTACTCGCTGAGCTACCAAGGCCCCTACACACCAGTGTTTTAACTGCATCGCTCCACCACTACTGACTCTGCAGCACCGCGGCAATCGAAATAATGTTTTACCAAAGTTATAAGCTTGCAGTGAAATTCTTCTTTTTCACATATCCCAGCTAGGCTGGGGTCAGAGTGCAGGGTCAGCCATGATACGGCGCCCCTGGAGCAGATAGGGTCAAGGGCCTTGCTCAAGGGCCCAACAGTGGCATCTTGGCAGTGCTGGGGCTTGAACCCCCGACCTTCTGATCAGTAACCCAGAGCCTTAACCGCTGAGCTACCACTGCCCCCAAATGTGATAACAAAAGCATGTACACACACACACACAAAAAAGTGATTTTATGTGGTGAAGTAAATATAGCAAAAAATTAAGTACTTTCTACATTAAATAAGTTAAAGCGTGAACTTATATAAGTAAATTATATTAAGTAAATTCTACATTCGTGCTCAATTCAAGCATGTCAAAATTAATGCTCTAGATTATAAGTAAATATTATTTGTGATTGTTTTTTATCTTTACAATATGACATCATGTACAATCCTAAAGTAGAAAACCTTGTCATATTTATTTGCTAATTTGAGTAAATTTTACTCTACTTTTCAAAGCTGCTGTTCCCACAATTTTCCCAAATGTTGGCTTGAATAATTAATTAGATTGCATGGTTGTACTGTTTTTATTGTTGTTATTGCTGTGTAGTTTATTTACACAGTTTTTATTGTCAATTTTGTTGTTACATTTGGTAACTTCTTGTTTTGTGAAGTCTGAAGTTCATTTTCGACTCAAAATGATCTGTTCATCAAAACAATTATCTATTGATTGTTCCTGTCATTATGTTTTGTGCACCAAGTGTTCAGATCTGTGTGCACAGCTCTGGATCTTGTTTCTATCATCAATAAAGCAAGGTGATGTTGTATAATAGAGTACCTAGCATGCATCAAGCTTCCCCGTGGTAGGCTACCGCGTGACATGTAGTATATGATTAAGTTTATTAAAAATGCATTGAAATGCTAGTACACTATCAAAAGCAAGGCTTAATTAAGTGCCACATTGCTTAAGTAAAATATACAACAAAAAGTGAGTAAAATGTAAGTGAAACAGAGTATTGCAATGTAAACTTTACTTGGGAATTTCTAATTAAAGCCACCAAGAATTGTGTGTCGCCTTTACTTGAAAATTTACATTGTTACATTTACTAGCAATTTCTGCAAGGAAATTGTTTCCTAGGTTTTTCTAAGTAAACCTCACTCCAAATTGTTTTCCGTGTACCGCAAAATAACGCCAAAACCAATATGTCTTTCGCATTATGTTCGCTGGCTGCAATGGAATACAAACATGTAACACATAAATAGTGTAGTTCAGTTTACAAACTAATGACACTTATGAACAGGTTATTTGAATGAACCATTCCAAATGACTCATATGAACTGGTTCTTTGAATGAACCACATTTCAAATGACTCTTGTGAACCTGTTCTTTGAAAGAACCCTTCCAAATGACTCTTATGAACCGGTTCTTTGAATGAACCGCATTTGAAATGACTCTTGTGAACCTGTTCTTTGAAAGAACTCTTCCAAATGACTCTTATGAACTGGTTCTTTGAATGAACCACATTTCAAATGACTCTTGTGAACCTGTTCTTTGAAAGAACCCTTCCAAATGACTCTTATTAACCTGTTCTTTGAATAAACCCTTTCCAAGTTGGTTGTTTGAATGAACCATTCCAAACAACTCACCTACTTACAAGTTATCAGTCTGAATCGGTTTGACAAATCCTTCACTAAACAAACTCACTGAATCCATGAAAGTGGTTACTGAATTAATATATGACTCACTTACTGAATCACATGAAGCAAATACATTACTCTCAGTCATATCCCACTCGAAATGAAGCAAGAATTGTTTTGTGTATTTAAAGATTTGGAAAATGTAATTTAGTCGTTACACATTTGCAACATAATAAATGTTTTTTATTATGTTTTTGTATTGCTGTTTTTTGTTATCTCTCTCTCTCTCTCTCTCTCTCTCTCTCTCTCTCTCTCTATCTATCTATCTATCTATCTATCTATCTATCTATATATATATATATATATATATATATATATATATATATATATATATATATATATATATAATGCAGCGTGGCACTTGAGACCTTAAATGTGGTAAAAACACTAACGCATTTTCTCTTTTTATTAAAAACATGAGATTATAACATGGTTGACTTTTGTTGTTCATTTGTGAGTTGCGGCAAATAAAATGGTTATTTATAGTATCATTGTTTTCTTAATAGATCTGAAATGTTGTTTGTAGATCATTAGGCAACTTTTAGAAATCCAACAGGTGACATGAAGGTGCACGAAGAAGTATCGAGCAATATATCATTATATCATTATATCATTATATCAAAGCCATTTGTGCAACTTTGTTTTTTGTTTTTTGAATCCCACATTGAAGATTTGCATATTCCATGTTATTAGAGTCTTGTGTACAAGAAACAAATGAAGCTCCACCAACAGTTTTTCTTTTCCTGTCTGTTTTTAATCATGCTCCGATCAGATACAATTAGACTATTTTTTTATTCCAGAAAGTCTTTTGAACGGTTGGATACATTCTGTAGGCTTTCTTGAATACATTGTGAAATTCCAACGGATTTCATTCCATGTCACATTCAGTAGTTTTGCATCATCATTTACTGTTGCACTTGGTTTTCCCAGTGCAGTGCATGCATGAAATTATCATTATTTCTTCAATGCATTCGTCTTAGATTTAACATTTATAGCCTGCCTAATGTTTCATATCAACTGTATAGAATCTTACAGTTTCCATCCTTTTGTTTGATTCTTGAACACATCCTCTCTATTAAGCTGCATTTTACAGGCTCCCTATGCATGTTTCAGTGCTCCCCACACACTGAGCAGGGAATATCTTGAGCAAATTCATTCCTTTACAGTCATAAGTTTAATAAGTATATGAGCTCTCAAAGCAGCAGGATACATTGTTTTTAAATGACAGCCCCTGGTTTATCCGTCTGGTTTTCCTTCTCAAGTGTGTGGCAGTGAAAGTGCCATGCTCTTAAAGTGAGTTTTGTGAGTCGGAGCAATTAAGCAGCGCTTTTGAAGCATTTGTGTGGAGGAGACACTTGTTATCTGTGTGCTGTTGATTGCGCTGCTATTCTGCTGTTGATTGGCTGGTAGAGGTGGGCGGTATCACCAAAATGTTATGATATGTGTAATTTTATATCATGGTAATGGTGTATGTCATGATAGGGCATTTTTTTGCTGTAAATACAATGAATAAAATGGTTTATATATTAAATAAACATTTGGTAATGCATATTGTTTTGGATTAACCAGTCAAATAAATAATTTAGAAATGAAAGGAAACTCTTGATTGGATAAGCCACATTTAAAGCTGTTGTAAAAAAGCTGATATTTGCACACTTGTACATCAGTACACTTCTGTATGTTGCCTAACAGCACACCTAAAAAACAGGTTCTTCCTTTTGTTGACTGCAAAATTATTTTTTTTAATAACATTGTTTAAGAACCATTTTAAAAAAATTGATACTTCTTTTGTGTTCGCGGGTCAATTTTGGATTTACAAGATATTATGTAGATTTTTTAGTACATCTATGAATTCGATTTTTACTGCACCTAGTGTTACACCACTTACATTTTGCCTTTTTCCCATACTCTCTCACACATATTTTTTTATCATTTACTGGGACTGAATTTTGTTTACAAACATGCACACACACATACACATACAGTCACACATACGCACACACACACACACACACACACACACACACACACACACACACACACACACACACACACACACACACACACACACACATTCCTGTACAAATCAGACATGACAGATGTAAAAAAACATAAAAAATAAACTAAATCAAAGGTACTGCTGTCTAAAAGGAGTGTGGCGAGAAGAAAAGTTTATGCACACCAAGGGCGTAGCCAGGAAATTAATTTTAGGTGGGCTTCAATAAAAATGGATGGGCCAAATTTTCGCCCAATTTTTCTTTTTTTTATTTGTATTTTTTTTTTTTACCAAATTTTCCTTAATAACAGATCGGCAGCACATTCAAACAGTTCTTTCACACTTTCAGAAATAAGAATTTATGCATTTTTAAAACTATTTTATAAATATATATTTGAAGGCAAAGAATAATCAGTTTTGCTGTAGGAAATTTTTATTTTGAACTGTCAAAGAATTTCCAAATTGTATTATTTTATAAAAAATGGCATATTAACCCTTGTGCGTCAATAAATATAAGTTACTCAGAGGTCCTTAGAGGACAAAGATGTCCACGTCAAAAAACTGCCATAATAATATTATATATTAATATTATTTTCCACTTTCAATTAGTAATTGTTTTTAACCAACATCAGACCTGATCATAACTACCAAATATTCATTCATTTTCAGGATTTTAACCCTTTAAATGGCAGTTTGTTTATATAATGCCACTGTTGTTTTTTATGAAAAAAAAAAAAAAAAAAAACACTCAAAAAACACAAAAAAATGAATTATTTTCCATATACTAAATGCTATTTTTTTTTTTTTTTTTTTTTTTGAGAATTATCACAGACTGGGAAATGTGAATAATTAGCAACAACATTGATTTTGATGCATTTTAATTTTTTTGTGCAGTTTCAGATAAAAAAAAAAAAAACACACACTCAGGAAATTAGAGGACAAAATGTCAGCATCAAAAATCTACCATACTCTGACATCCATACCAACACACCCACACAATTTTAGCTGCATCATTTATTCAGTTGGCCTGCAGTGCTCTATAATACAGCAAACGGAAAATAGGGGAAAAGCATGTATTTGCTCCATAGGCTAAACATGAGAAAAATGGTGCTTTCTGGTGGAAAACTTTGAAGCCTGGGCTCCAGAATTAAATCATAATATCTTAGAATTCATGATTTTATGCTTTAATGGCACTGAGTGTAACTATTTTGTGTACACAGTGTATTATAGATGTATTATAGGAACTGAGGTTGAAATATCAAAATTCCCCCAAAAATACACACCTTTGCCAAAATGTATGGCGTTGGCATTAACACAGCCAAAATGATCGAAAAAACAAAAATGAAAAAGACAAAAATGTCCCGAAGGTCGCATATTTGTCACTTAACTTGCCAAAATAACAATCTTTTTACATGTATGAACAGTTAAGAACCTATTAATTAATTATGAATATAGTTTTAGATGAAAACCATTGAGGTATGAATGATTTATAAGCTTGAATTCCACCATCAAAAATGACCCGCAAGTGCAAAAGGCATATGCAGATTCTGAATGCAATAGGAGTGCTAATTTGAATATATTGACAGCTCTAGCAGAAGTTGATTATCCATGTTTATTTCTAAACCTCAGCAGTTTTGATTGTAACAATAGTTCGAGACATTTATATAAGATGTTTTGTCTTGTCTTTTCCATTAGGTTGTCTCCAGCTCCCCGTGAGCACTAGCGTATGCTGTTCCCCAGATCTGCTCTGTCATGATGTCGAGGTATCATCAGCGTTTTGAGCGGGATTTCCGCGGCATGTGGGAACGGCGAGAACACTGTGCCATGAACAGCAGCTGCGGCGGAACCATTAACAGCTGCATCTCTACGCCCGCCTCTTCCGTCACCCACAGCAGCAACAATCGTCCTGGGCTCCTCCCCCTGCCCGTCATCCCCTCACTGCTACCCACACCGGTAACCGGGACGACCAGTGCACCCAACACTGATCTGACCTGCAAACGATTAGTGCCCGCCTGCACAACATCCACATCGAAGGTAGGACCACATTTATTTTGCAAAATATTGTGATGGATACGAATATATAAGTAGTTTGAGAGTACAGTATGGCCGACTCGATTGCGTCATTTACAGGGCGTCATGGGAGTGGGCAGTTGCTGCAGAGCTCTTTTGGTGCACTTTGTTTACCGTAATTCTCTGATTGGTGGATCGTTTCTATTCAGGATCATGAATAGTGTACTTCTTCACCACAAATTCTGCTATTAAACATGATTTTTTTTTTTTAATGCAGTTGAAATAATAGGGACTGATGGCTTCAACAGAAGCATATACCATCCGTGTTTAAAGGTTTATAAGGTATCGTTAAAAACCGATTCCCCTATGAAAAAAATTTGTGATATTTTTTCTTCCAGAATTAAACTGTTCTGCTCTAAAGGCTTTAGTGTCCCAGAAATAAACATGATTTGCTGTTAGTTGCAGGGGGAGGGACATTCTCGTTCTAGAGAACATTTAATTGGATAAAAATCTGTGTAGTGCAGGATGATTCATCAATATTTTTGGGCCATTTTCCCGCAAGAAAAAAGAAATGCAAACTTTAAATGCATGTATCCTTTGGTTGCCAAAAGATGATACATTCTTAAACCAGATGGCACTATGAATTTCAAATGGGTTTGAAATCTGGCCGACCAGTTGAAACAGCAAGAGATGGAAAGACATTTTCCCACTTTCTCGCTGAAAAGCAAAAGCCATCTTTCTTCCAAACACAGTCTTACTGCAAAATGATTATGCCAGCTATCTCAAGCAAAACGATTTGTTAAAGTGCAAGATTATTGAATGATGTCTTGCCATTTGAGTGGCAGGTGTTTAGTGTATCAACACCAGTGGGGAATGTCACATGGAAATCAAAGCGCAGAGCGCAGCGTCAATTCTAATTATTACAGAACAGCAAATACAGCAACACATCCTCTTGAGCACATTTCCCCAACATTAGTTCTGAATTAGTCTGAACGCTACAAATTGACCCTTTGAATCATTTGACTCAAGCTTCAAAAGCACAGCTGCTTGTTTCACGAGTTCAAGAGAAAAAGGCCACAATGCTAAATACAATCTTTTCACGGAGAGATTCATTAATTAATATGCAAGCAAATGACTTCACCACATTCTTCACTGTGTTAATTGCCGGTCATGGTACTATTGATCCCACGAATACAATCCAATCATGTGTGCAATCAGTAGGCCGATATTTTGGTTAATAAAATCTGCCGCTTTTGACATAAAGAACCCTTTGCTCACAGTACAACATATGTAATAAAAGATGCAGAAGTATATTGCTTTTGACCCTTTCCCTCGAGTAGACGCCTGTAAATCTAACATTATTCCCTGAACCTCCCCAGCCCGTCCCGTCTGCAATATGAAAGGGGGTAGTGGGAGTTTTTGACACAGATCAATAAGCAGACTCGCCATTCGTTATCAGAGATGGCTTGTAGAGATAGCATTGGGGGGGGGGGGGGGGTTTGTGTATGGCAATATGGCTGTAGGCCTTCCATGATGGATGACAAAGAAACTGACCCTAAGATCTGCCATTGCCTGCTGCTTTCTTCTCATTTTTGTGGCTACAAGCAGAGACAACAAAGGCATATGGTGCGTAATGATGCCTCAAAGCTCTTAAACTTGATGTGGTCACCAGCAGCTATTCAGAAAGCAAGCTTATTGTCCTTTATGAACCTGCTTTAAGTGATTTCCTTTTTAAATGTACACATGTGAGTATTGCTTTAACGTCAACAGGAAATCAAAATGTAAAACATTTACTTTCTTAATGTACATTTGTTCCTGGTATTATTGTGCATTAATATATGGTACATTAAACAATGTATGTCACAGGTGTGTAATTTTGAGTCTAAATTAGTTTTACTGTTTTAACTTTAAATCACGCAAGCAATTATTTTAACGGGTTAACTTTTCATAATCGAGATTAACGCATTTACCACTTTGACATTAGTTTATGTCATTTTATTCAGCTCCGTTTGATTTGTTTACACTGGTTGGAGTAGGGCAGAACCTTCGCGATGAATCGCATAATTTTTCGTAGTTAATTGCGACTAAAATTAGTTTTTATCTCAGAAAGTAAATAGTCATGTGCACAACACTTGCACACATTGGATAAGTCTGTAAATTGGGGTAATGGGCAAAAAGCTGCGTGTGCCGATCATTTTTTGACAAACTGTTTATCACCAGGAAACTCGTTTAAAGCATTTACATGACCTTACACATCTTACATTATTTAAAACAAAATAAAAATACATGGTATCTTTTGATTTTCATCCATCATGTTTCAGATAAATAGATAAAATAATTCAGATAGCTTTAAAAATGGAAATAAGCAAACGTGCAACCACGGATCAGTTGAAATCTGTATCAGTGCAGCAAACTACGACGTTGCTCGGCAATTGTAAACAATGTAACGCCGCTTCCGTTACCCTCCTTAATAAAGAGTTCTTCCTACTTTGGTTTGGGTCATGTCCCACTCTCACCATGTTTCTTCGACGCTTTCATAGGTAAATATCGCAGACCAGTTCTTTCCACTGATAACCGTGCAAAGACATTTACCGTTGTATAACAGTAAAGCCCTACTTTGATTTTGGCACACTAATTGTAATCCTGCATAGTATTTATTATGGCTTGTGTGCGAATTAGGATGCAACCAAAGAATTACTAAGTAACGTATCATTGCTGTTCATTTTGAAGTCTGCATTTCTCTAACTTTTCTGTGGAGACTTGTGAATGTCATTACACATTCTCAGCTGATTTAGAGGAGAGTTATAGTGAGAATTCAAACATGCGATTGCCATTTCAACCACCATTTAAAACAGGCATACTCTCCCACACAATGCTCCCATTTAATTTTCCCTCTTAATCAAGGCTGTCTTGTGTTTCTGGAGCGTTCTCAAGATGTTTGAGAGCTTATTGAGTATTTCAGGCGCTATCTGTAGCCTGACCCCTTTCAGCAGCTCCGCTCTGCTGCAGGTTTCATTTAGTCAGTTAAGAGCTCTCACATTTAGATTTGGCGAAACTGCATTATGCAAAACGAGCCGTCTGTACATGCCAAAACACAGAGTGCTCCTTGAACTCCGCAATCTCTCACGGTAAGGAGACAAGAAAATGAAGAGTCTGCAAAGGAAATATTTTCTCATCATTATACAATCATTTGAATGGCTCATTGTCACACTTTTGAATTATGCCACTTTATATTCATATTACAGTTAATGCCAAATGGTGCAGAGAATTGACGTATAAATTGGGACTACTTTTATATAGGGTTGGATACAATTCAGAATTGAAAGCGGAAGAGTGTAATTACAGTGCCACTAGTGTCACCAAATGGAATTTCAAAAATAAGTATTGCTTTTAAACAGTAAATAGGATCCTGAACTCTCCCCTTGTCTTCCATTGGTCAGCAACCAGATAGTCCCGCCCCAAACTCACACCATTGGTTGAACCAATGTTGCTGTGTCTGGCTGGTCAGGATGCTCAAACAATCAAAGCAATGTTTTAAAAGTGCCACAGAACAATTTTTACTTTTGTTAATTAAATAAATAAATAAACACAAAATATTATATATACACTGGTGGACGAAAGTTTGGAATAATGTACAGATTTTGCTGTTTTGGAAGGAAATTGGTACTTTAAATCACCAAAGTGTCATTCAACTGATCACAAAGTATAGTCAGGACATTACTGATGTAAAAAACAGCACCATCACTATTTGAAAAAAGTCATTTTTGATCAAATCTAGACAGCAGCCATCACTTCAACACCTTATCCTTGAGTAATCATGCTAAATTTCTAATTTGGTACTAGAAAATCACTTGCCATTATATCAAACACAGCTGAAAGCTATTTGGTTCATTAAATGAAGCTTAACATTGTGTTTGTGTTTGTTTTTGAGTTGCCACAGTATGCAATAGACTGGCATGTCTTAAGGTCAATATTAGGTCAAAAATGGCAAAAAGAAACAGCTTTCTCTAGAAACTCATCAGTCAATCATTGTTTTGAGGAATGAAGGCTATACAATGCTACAAGATTTCATACAAAGTTGTACACTACAGTCTTCAAAGACAAAGGACAACTGACTCTAACAAGGACAGAAGGAGATGTGGAAGACCAGATGTACAACTAAACAAGAGGATAAGTACATCAGAGACTCTAGTTTGAGAAATAGACACCTCACATGTCCTCAGCTGACAGCTTCATTGAATTCTACCCGCTCAACACCAGTTTCATGTACAACAGTAAAGAGAAGACTCAGGGGTGCAGGCCTTATGGGAAGAATTGCAAAGAAAAAGCCACTTTTGAAACAGAAAAACAAAAAGAAAAGGTTCGAGTGGGCAAAGAAACACAGACATTGGACGACAGATAATTGGAAAAGAGTGTTATGGATCTTAACCCCATTGAGCTTTTGTGGGATCAGCTAGACTGTAAGGTGCGTGAGAAGTGCCCGACAAGACAGCCACATCTATGGGAAGTGCTACAGGAAGTGTGGGGTGAAATGTCACCTGAGTATCTGGACAAACTGACAGCTAGAATGTCAAGGATCTGCAAAGCTGTCATTGCTGCACGTGGAGGATTGTTTGATGAGAACTCTTTGAAGTAGTTTAAATAATAGTAATTGTAATAGTAATTTTTCACATTATTAATGTCCTGACTATACATTGTGATCAGTTGAATGCCACTTTGGTGGATAAAAGTACCAATTTCTTCCCATAAGAGCAAAATCTGTACATTATTCCAAACATTTGGCCGTCAGTGTATATACATATACAGTATACAGTATATATAAATTCTCATTAAAAAAAAAATTAACTGTATATTAAACAATATAAAAAAATTATGACTCTTTAAGTTCAAGTTAATCTTTCAGTTTAATCTGTATTTATATTGTGTTATATGCAGTATTTTTTTTAATTTATAAGAATGCTTAAATTTACGTGAAAAGTACAAAATCTTTAAGAGAATATATATATATAAGTACTTTTCACATAAATGTAAGCATTGTCATAAATAAAAAAATATAGTATATACATTATGTAACAATATAAATTAATAATAATAATAAATAATATATATATATATATTCTCTTTTTTTTTTTTTTTTCTCCAAATTTGGAATGGCCAATTCCTAATGTGCTTTTAAGTTCTCGTGGTCACGTAGTGATTCGCCTCAGTCCGGGTGGCGGAGAACGAATCCCAATTGCCTCTGCGTCTGAGATCGTCAACCCGCGCATCTTATCACGTGGCTTGCTGAGTGCGTTGCCACGGAGACATAGCGCGTGAGGAGGCTTCACGCCATCCACCGCGGCATCCGCGCTCAATTCACCACGCGCCCCACCGAGAACAAGCCACATTATAGCGATCACGAGGAGTTACCCCATGTGACTCTACCCTCCCTAGCAACCGGGCCAATTTGGTTGCTTAGCAAACTAGCAAACTCCAGGGGTGGTAGCCAGCGTCTTTATATATATATATATATATATACTCTCTTAAAGATTACGCATTTTTCACTTAAATTTAAGTATTTTTTAAAATTAAAATGGTCAATAAAATGAAAGATGAAAATTGACATTTCTATTAGTACCATTTTAAAAATTGATTATTAATATAAACTATTTAAAAGTATAGTTCTACTTTATAAGGCATTCTCAATTCAGCTTTTTGAACCAAAAAAGACAAAACCCTTCTCTGTTGTGGAAGAAGCCAGACATCAGAGAACGAGGAACATGGAATTAGCCGTGTCCCTCACAGGTCTGTAAAGCTGTGACCCTTCTAAGAAGCTTGTCTCCTTGGAATCGAAAATCTAAACAGGGATCATTCGAAGCTGTACGCACATAGAATTTAATGACCGAGCAGAGCTGGCCTAGCCTGAAGGTCATTTAATGCTACTTCTTCTTAGAGGCCAAAGGGACAAACTGAAGGCCAAGAGTTCCCACTTTGAACCTTCGGCAAGAGACAGATCTGTGTGGAGGAAAAGCTTCTGTCTTTTACAGCAGTGCTTCTCGGCGAGGCCATCCAGTGTCATCGCTGTCTACAGGCATTTTCATATTTAATGAAGGCAGGCTGTAAAGGTTTCAAATATACTGTGCATGGGTGCCTGCAGGATTTATCAGCCTAATAAACCTTATATCTAGTTGGGGACTGAGGGCATGCTCCCCCGGGAGATTTTTTGTTGCTGTTGCAAAACACCAAAGTGTTCAATCCTGGTGACTTTGAGATAAGCATTTAGTTTTTGTTTTCTCGCGTATGAGTAGCATCCATGTAACTTTTGGCTAAAGTATTTCTTCCAGTAAGGCCGTGTGTCCACCAAAGCGTTTTTTGCCAGCTGAAAATGCCAGGCGCTCTTCTGAAAACACCCAGCTCGGAGTGCTTGAGAGCGCTTTGGGGCGTAGCATTTTTTTCAGCTGAGACACTTTGGTTGCTATGATGTGGAATATCTGCGGAAGTAATGGGTTACAAGTACCTCATTTCACAGATAGTTTGTGTTATCAACAAGTACTGAATGTAAAAATGTCGGTACAAGGAAGAGTACTTGCTCTGGCCCTTGCTCTAGATGAAGGGAAGGCTGAAGCACATAATGTTCCTCCAAGCATTATATTTCATATTAATATTGTGGTAGTCCGGGAATGTCATCTGGTACAGACATGACTACTCGGAGACCAGCAAACTTCTCCTCCATTGTTGTTCAGTTGTTATACAAGTAGGATGTGATGGTTGGTCGGTGTGGTATTTGTCCCACCCCTCCTCCACTGTGATTGGACGGCTGGGTAAAAAGTGACAGTGACGAGCGCTGCGTTTTACCCAAAGCTGAATATTTTTCAACTCTCGGCAACCAGAAAAAACGCCAAGTGCCTCGTCACACTGCTGGCTTTTTAAATACGCGGCGCTCCCATTGCAAACAATTGAAAAAATACGCTGGCCTCAGGAAAAAATGCTTTGGTGTACACATGCCCCAACCGTTCAGACAGACACGTTTTCGCACTAAAAATGCAAAACGCACCACAACGAATAGAGCAGAACGCAGGTGTCTCAGTTGAAGTTCTTGTTAACTTGACACAGCTTTTAAAAATGTAGCGTTCCCGTGAGAGATGCTAAAAACACAGTTAAACATGATGCAGTTGTCAAAAGACATCCATCTAGTGAATGTTTACATGGAATACAATTGAAAATCAGCGCGAGTGGATGCAAAAAGACAACTGGTTTGGTTCACATGACACAGCACTAGCTGAAGTTTCTCAAAGTTACCTCTCAAAAGACAGCTTTTTGTTTCAGTTGACTGTAGGTAAATTTCCACTGTATCTAGCGCTCTTTGTTCTCTGTATTCGTAAATATTCCGATAATGTTTTACTGTGTGAGAAACCGCTTCAAATGATTCAGAGAGTGCTCCGAACGAATTGTACTGAATCACAAATCGATTCAGACAGTTTTGCAAGCCCGTTTGGCCAATTCACTGAAAAGAACCGACTCGAAGAATTATTCATTCGCAGATTGGGCATTGCTAGTTCTTTTAAGCAGCCAACAGAAATACAGGACACATTTCATGATTGGTGCTCATGGTACGCACAGTGTGTACGGCCATTCAGATGAAGGCGCCACTGGTACTGTGTGTCTTATTTTGTGGTCTCTTTTTGTTCTGGAGTCATTCAAATTTATTTTAGTGTATTTAATGTTAGTTTTTAGTTTTTTTGCTAAACGAATAGTTAAACCTCCAACATGATGGTGAGTAAATTATGACCCAATTTTCATTTTCAGTTAACTATTCCTTTAATGAAAATGTTTTCCTCTTGATTTCACATTAGTTTTTGTTAACATATGTTAACACCCGCCAGTTAAGTTCTACTGTTTTAAAAATTTGCCCCAACTCGCATCAGCGGCGAGCCCGCAGGAGGCCACCGTAGATCCCACTCTCTGAAGTGGTTCTTCAAGATGATGTAAAGCTGTGAGGAAAAGCAAGATTACTTTACAGAGAGACGGCTCCTGACAAATGATGGATCAGTGTTGCCTCTCGGTTCCTTGGGCTGAAGGAGCTGAGCTCTGCCGGGCTGAGGAAAAGACTTCTGTGTTGACAGACCAGATAGGAATAGCAAACAAGTGCATGAGAGCGTAGATGCTGTATTGGGCTTTGTGAGAGGCGGACAGGGATGCTGCCCAATGCCTGGCGGATTAGGAGCATGGAAGACAGCCATGCACTGAAAAGGAGATGACTTATTTGACTGCAGGAAGAGATCCTGTGCACACATCACTGGATGGATGGATTGAGAAGAACCATGCTGTCATTGTTTGACAGCTATTCACACATGAACCAACGTGTGCCATTTAAAGGGACCGCGCTCTGAAGATATGACACTTTACATGAAGAGGGTACAAAGTAGGGACTGAGGTGTTTGTGTTCACATACTAGAGTATTTTTGGGCCGAACACATGATTGTCAATGATTACGTAGATGAGGCAAAAAAGATGCATGATAATAATAATTAAAGAGATAGATCACCCAAAAATGAAAATTCAGTCATTGTTTACTCACCCCTGTGTTGTTATAACCCTATATGACTTTCTTTCTTTTTCTGAACACAAAGGGAGAAATTGTGAATAAATGTTGTGCTCAGTGATGTCATACAATGTCAGTTTATGGTGACCACCTCTTCAAGCTCCAAAAGAACACAAATGTATAATTCAGAAGTCTGATAAATTATCCCATGAGTCTCATGATTGTTATGAAAGCATACGATAAGATTTGGTGAGAAACAAACTGAAATCTAATGTATTATTTACTGAAAATGTTCACTGACCGTTCATCTCTTGAGCGTGTTCATGATAGGGCACGAGAGCAACAGCTCACTGGATGTTTTTTGTTTTTGGCACCATTCGGAGTAAATTCTAGAGACTGTTGTGCGTGAAAATCCCAGGAGATCAGCAGTTACAGAAATACTCAAACCAGCCCATCTGGCACCAACAATCATCCATGCGATTATCTAATCAGTCAATCGTGTGGCTGCAGTGCATACAATCATGCATATATGGGTCAGGAGCTTCAGTTAATGTTCACATCAACCATCAGAATGGGGAAAAAATGTGATCTCAGTGATTTGGACAGTGGCATGATTTTTGGTTTGAGTATTTCTGTACCCGCTGATCTCCTTTAATGTTTTAAGCATAATTTTTTTGCGCTATATAGTGCCCCACCCTAAGTTTATTACTTAGGCTACACATGTTTAAAATAATAATTATTTGTCTAATACGTTTAAAGTAATGAATTCTTATGTGCAAAAGTACGTCTTTTTGCGTTTTTGTAACCGCTAAATGGTGTGCGACAATGAACGAGGAAATATAGACTTTTCTTTGAGTGGAAAAGTGTTTTAGAAAGTAATTAGTAATGTAGTTACTTTTGCAGTTAAGTAGTCAATAAAGTGTTTAATTGAAATTTTATAGAAGTAATTAGTAATTTGTAGTGGACTACTTTTTGCTGAAACTTACCCAACGCTGCTTTTAACATTTTATACACCTATCTTTTTTTTTTGTCTGACTTGAGTAAGGTGCTACAATTTCGAAAGTGTAATAATCAAATCCGTCCTTTCAGAAACAAAAGATGAATATTGAACTAAATGCTCCAAATCCTAGTGAGCTGCCTTACTGTCTCCTGCCTACATAGTGAGCAGCCTTCTAAGGCAGCATACTAACCGAAATTGATTTGAAACACTCACTTAGGCAACGACTCTTTGCATCATACAAAACGCAAAGGAAACTCGATTCACAATTTATTTCAACAGAGGTTGACATTGGCATGTTGCTAAACATATATTGGGTGAAATTGTCTATTTTTAATTAGATTTATCTACTTGTTGGTATTTAATGAATTTAAAGTATTTATAATGAACATTTCTCTCTGGTGTTGGTATGTCGGGCTTTGATGTAAACTAAAGCCCTCGCTCAAACTTTCTGTTTCAAGAGGAAATGCATCAACAGAACAAAAAAAAAACATGTTTGTCAATCATAGTTAGATTAATAAACTATGAAAATCAACACAATTTTCATTTTTGGATGAACTGTTCCTTTGAGATTATGATGTAAAATTATTTTGCAGGTCCACTTCAGGTTAGTTTTAGTGCCAATTTTCAGTGAAGTTATTAAAAAGTCCCTTTCCGAATTTGTCTTAAGTTTTCTTCCTTCCTCTTGATTTACAGTCAATGCAAGGCTGATAAGAATTAATTAGTAAAATGGTCTCTATATAGATCTCACTTTCTTCCACCCAGTCAGATGACCTTGGATTTTCCTGCATTATTGATGTCTCTAATCTAGCACAGTGCGTAATTAAAAGAGCGAATGGAATGGAATATTAACAAAGCAAAATTATGTTCCAGTGTCTGGTAAATGGGCTGTAATTGGGACTGTAGACAGTAATTAAAGGCTTTTGTGTTTACCCAAGACATTGTTCTTGTTGAAAGCAGGTCTCTGTGCAGCCATCGGCAGACACGCAGACACAGGGCCTGGTTCTCGCTAATAGTGTCCGGTGGGGACAAACGCCCATTAACCAGTCCACGCCCTGGGACACGGATGAGCCGCCTGCCAAACAGATGAGGGAGAAAGATATCACAGGTAACAAATTGAAGGAAAAGTACTTAGTAGCTTAAGCTCACAGCTCCTATCAGTTTTTGTTCCGTGATGATTTTATCTATACTCCAACCTTGTCTGCTTTATCACTGATTTATGATTGTTTAATCTTTTACATGTAAAAAGAGATGCTAATACAAAATTAATTTAAAATTAATGGTAGTAATGGCTTGATTGGTTATCTTTTTGCAGATAGACAGACAGATCAAAGATAGATGGAAGGATGGATGGATGGATGGGTATAGAGATGGATGGATTAGACAGACAGACAGACAGACAGACAGACAGACAGATAGATAGATAGATAGATAGATAGATAGATAGATAGATAGATAGATAGATAGATAGATGGATAGATAGATGATGGATGGATGGATGGATGGATGGATTAGACAGACAGATCCATGATAGATGGAAGGATGGATGGGTAGAGAGATGGATGGATTAGACAGACAGATAGATAGATAGATAGATAGATAGATAGATAGATAGATAGATAGATAGATAGATAGATCGATGATGGATGGATGGATGGATGGATTAGACAGACAGATCCATGATAGATGGATGGATGGATGGGTAGAGAGATGGATGGATTAGACAGACAGATAGATAGATAGATAGATAGATAGATAGATAGATAGATAGATAGATAGATAGACAGATGGATCGATGATAGATGATGGATGGATGGATGGATGGATGGATTAGACAGACAGATCCATGATAGATGGAAGGATGGATGGATTAGACAGACTGATCCATGATAGATGGATGGATGGATGGATGGATTAGACAGACAGATCCATGATAGATGGAAGGATGGATGGATTAGACAGACAGACAGACAGATTGATAGATAGATAGATAGATAGATAGATAGATCGATGATAGATGATGGATGATGGATGGATGGATGGATGGATGGATGGATGGATGGATGAATGGATGGATGGATGGATGGGTGGGTGGATGGATGGATTAGACAGACTGATCCATGATAGATGGATGGATGGATGAATTAAACAGACAGATCAAAGACAGATAGATAGATAGATAGATAGATAGATAGATAGATAGATAGCATTCATCTTTACAAAGTTAGATAGATATGAAAATAACACTATGTACACAATATAAATAGTTAACACAATATAAACTAAGCTATGTATTACACTTTAAATTTTCTCTGCACAAATACATTCATCCTATGGATTGTGCTACATACTGTGTTTTGTTTGTGTATCTTCAAATTAACTCTGTTTTATCTCTCTCTGCAGCTCCTCTGTGGCCGCCGGTCGCCACTGCAGTCAGCCAGCCTGGACTGATGGCACACACGTATGCCATGCCACAGGCACCAGCCTACAGTCAGGGTGTGACCGTCCAAGCACCCATCATCGGCGTGACCCCTGCGCTCCAAACCCCTTTAGCCCCCCCTCACCCACATCTGCCCACCCACTACCAGCTCCCTCAACAACCCTCACAGCCGATGGCCAGCATGGTGCTCAACGTTCAGAGCCAGCCCCTCGCTGTCGGCAGCCTGCCGCCCATGCCTAGCGTCTGCCAACTCACCCACCCCGTCCACACGGTAGTGGGCAACGGCCACATAACACATCCCATGGTGCAATCCACCACCTCGACACTGCCCAGCAATGGACTGTTGACGAATGGACAACCAGTCTCGCAAAACCCACAAGAGACCATCAACGGCCTGCAGATGCTTAGAACTGTTGGATTGGGGAAATACGAATTCACCGACCCTTTGCATCCTAAAGGTAAATTATTCTGTGGCTTGGTATTAAATTCTAATCACTTCGGAAAGTTTTTGTTGAGATAATAATGTTGTGTTGCAACAGTAGTAAGGAAATTACCTTTGCCTAGTCTCCAGCAAAATCACTATCTTCGGCTGGCATAACTTGATGATCTTGAATGCATTTATTACCTCTCTGGTTTTCACTTTCAATAAAAAACACCATTTATCACCACCTACAAGAGTAGACAAGTGCAGTGGATCGCCTTTGTCTTTCTTTCTGCTTTCCTTTCCTACCCAACCAATGGAAGTTCATGAAGATTTTATGAATTTCTAGTATTAGCTTCTCTTTGATATTCGGCAACATTTAGGAACTTTTGTGATTTATGGTACGTGATCAAATAGATTTGCAGCAGTGGATGCTCTGACAAATTGTTGGTGATTCTGAAATGGGTAAAATAATTTCCATATAAATGAAAGCCTAACAGTATGTAAATACACTGTAAAATGGATTTTAGTTCATATATCAACACAGTAGAGAAAGGCGAGTTTAATGTACCATAGCTAATTTCTTAAGAATGATAAATTACGGACCATAAACTCAGTGACGTTTGATGTAACTTCCTCACCGACAGTTACAAAATACATACTGCTGTTGATCTCCTTTTCTTCAACTCTCTTTTGTTTTTTTATATTTCAGCATATAATTCAATTTGGATGCCTAAGTCACACTCAGTGTGAATCACGTCAACGAAAATACCATCAAAAATGTTCCCTAAAGGCCAAAGCATACTCTATGCAAGTGCATATGCAGACTCTACTAGCTACTCAAGCTCGATTAATTGCGTTCCAAAATGTGTCAGACCGCAAATACAATGCAAGGGCGTGTTGCTTTCTCAACACTGCCACAAGGGGCACTATAGCAAGATTAGTGTGAAAGGTCAGCTTTTATGGTGAGCTTTCTCTTTCAAGTCAACAACTGTTATGGTGAAGAAACAGTTCGAAGAGAATATTGCTGAGCAAATAAGTTCAAGTCAATACATTTATAGAAACTTACCTGAGTAAAGGCACATCCAGTTGAAGGGCACAGTTGTTTGAAGGTAACTCTATCGCCCCTTGAGGACCTAGGTTAGTTTTTGCCATGGTTAGGCAAGTATGCACGTTAAGCATGTCCAGCGCTTGCATCTGCGTTCACGTACTTGCATAGAGTATATAAAAAGATGATACGTCAACATCTTTTTTGTCATAGAATGCATAACTTGCAATAATTCACAATTCACACTCTAAAAAATGCATTGAATGTCTGTGTGCTATATGTCTTTAAAATAATTGCCACTTAGTTTGAGGTTTTTAAGTGTGGCTGAAGTGTCCAAATACTCTTTTGGGGCCTCTGTATGCATATACTGTTCGGCTGTACAAGAAAGCAGTGTATTGTGTAATTACTGTGTGATATTGCACCCTTAAGCACTCTCTGTGTGTTTTGCCAGCAAATCCCTGATTTTTCGATCAACTACAGGCGAAAAATGTGTTCCACTGCCTCCCTGTTAAATTGAATGTCATGTTGTATCACAGGAAGTATTAATCTTTTAAAAAGGAGAGAACATGGAGATGAGTTTGCTGCCCATTTATCTGCTTGTAATTGCTACTAGGAATGGTGAGAAATTGCCGAAGACTAGTTCATTGAATATAGATGCTTTTTAGATTAGATTAACAGTAATTATTACTGCTTATTATTAATTACTCTCACATGTATAGCCTGTCATAAGTCAACAACTTATTCGCAACAAATTTCTTTTTTTCTGTAATGTGATGTATTTCTGGGTAAAACAATTTTTTACGAGAAAAATGTGTAATGACGTTTTGATATAACTATCGATTTACAGATTGGTCCACATTACAGCTTATTCTGGCCAAGAGCTGCCCACTTAGACAGGAAGAAACTGTCTGACCGACATTGACCATGTGAAGCGACCAATCACAGTTTGTTTGTTTGTGCCATTTAGTTGCAGGTTTATCTGAAATAGATGAAGCCTCAATAACTTGTGTTGAAAATGTTTTTTTCAAATAATGGCTTGGCAGTAATATATTCTCATACATTTATATTTACAGTAGGTCTAAATATACTATATGTGTAAATGGATAAATATAAAGTGAAATATTGAGGTTGAAAGGTGTCAATTTATAGACATGAAAGCATGATAATTGCTTTAGAGAGCAAACATCCTTGACATCTGCTAATTATGCAACGTTAATCCTCTTTGTTTGTTCATACATATTGGAAGTTATAAAATGTATTGCATCGGTTATTAAACCTACCAGTCTACTTAAAAGACTTATGTTAAAAACCTTCCTGGATTTGGAGAATTTGATCATTAAAAATGGATAATGTAATTGCCCTATTCGTTATTGTTGGTAGGTTTATAATTCACTGAATTAGAATTACCCTCTCGTCTGTGACTCTCATAACATTTCCATTTGGGTCAAAGACTGTTTTCAGCAATTTGCGTGGCTGCTTGCATTCACTTGAAATTGATTTTAGCTTAAGGTGTAGCACGCGCGCTTTACACACAAGCTCCAAAATGACCGCAGGGTGCTCATTAATGTAACGGGTCAACCGCGTGCACGAAAGAGACATGTTAAACCGTAATTATGTGTTTTGTTATAAAGGTCCTTGATCAAGTTCATATATATGCTCCGTTCCAAAAACGGACAAACCACAAACCGGCGACAGGATGTTGAGCGCCCAAGGCTCATCGATGAGCGAGGGCAACGAAGGCTATCCCGTCTGGTCTGAACCGACAGAAGGTCTACTGTGGCTCAAGTCACAGAAGATGAATGATGGTTACAGGAGGAATGTATCATAACACAGTGCATCACACCCTGCTGCGTATGGGGCTGCGTAGTCGCAGATCAGTCAGAGTGCCCATGATGACCCCTGTTCACCGTCGAAAGTGCCTAAAATGGGCATGCCAGCGTCAGAACTGGACCTTGAAACAGTGGAAGAAGGTCGCCTGGTCCGATGAGTCCCATTTTCTTTTACATCACGTGGACTGCCATGTACGTGTGTGCCGTTTATCTGGGGAAGTGATAGCAGCAGGATGTACTGTGGGAAGACGACAAGCCGGTGGAGGTGATGCTCTGGGCAGTGTTCTGCTGGGAAACCCTGGGTCCGGCCATTTATGTGGATGTCAGTTTGACGCGTGACACCTACCTAAACATCAGGTACACCCCTTCATGGCAACGGTATTCCGTGATGGCAGTGGCCTCTTTGAGCAGGATAATGCGCCCTGCCACACTGCACACATTGTTCGGGAATGGTTTGAAGAACATGATGAGGACTTCAAGGTCTTGACTTGGCCTCAAAATTCCCCAGATCTCAATCTGATTGAGCATCTGTGGGATGTGCTGGACCAACCTTTCTCGTCCATGGGGGCTCCACCTCTCAACTTACAGGACTTGAAGGATCTGCTGCTAATGTCTTGGTGCCAGATACCACAGGACACCTTTAGGGGTCTTATAGAGTCCATGCCTCGGCAGGTTGGCACTGTTTTGGCAGCACACGGGGGACCAACAGCATATTTGGCAGGTGGTCATAATGTTTTGGTGGTCATAATGTAACGTTATATATATATGATTTCGGCTCATCCCTCTTTTATTTCATAAAAAGCAAAAATTGCGGTAACAGTGAGGCATTTACAATGGAAGTCAATGGGGTCAGTCTATGAACATTAAAATGCATGCTGTTTCAAAAGAATAGCTGCAAGACGTAAACATTATACATGTTAACTTGATTTTAGTGTGATAAAATCAGGGCTTTACCAGCGTTACAACGTTTACCAAATTACAGGGTTTACTTGCATCCAATATTACAACTTTGTCATGACAATAAAGTTGTAAAATTGGATATAACTTTAAACAGATAAGGTTTGTATATGATTTTATCACACCAAAATCATGTTAGCGCATTTAATGTTTATGTCATGTGGCTATACTTTTGGCCCCATTCACTTCCATTGTATTGTTGTTCCAAGTGCCTTATTTTAATTCAAGGTGGTAACATACGTTGCCTTTTAAAGGAATATTCCAGGTTAAATACAAGTTAATCTCAATATACAGCATTTGTGGCATAATGATGATTACCACAAAAATAATTTCAACTTGATATAATTTTCTTTAAAAAAAGAAGAAGAAGAAAAAAAAAAGGAGGAAACAAATCCAGGTTACAGTGAGTCACTTACACTGGAAGTGAATGGGGCCATTTTTTGGAGGGTTTAAAGGCAGAAATGTGAAGCTTATAATTTTATAAAAGAACTTACTGAACATTAATTCTTCTGTTAAAACTTGTGTATTATTTGAGCTCTCAAGTTGTTTAAATTGTGGTTTTAAAGTAGTTTTAGAGTTTACAGTGTTATGTCGTCATGGCAACAACGTTGTAAAACTGAATATAACTTTACACAGAAAAGGTTAGTAAGTGATTTTATCACACTAAAATCAAGTTAACACGCATATTTACGTCTTGTGGCTATACTTTTGAAACAGTGAGTATTTATATGTTTATGGATTGGCCCCATTGACTTCCATTGTAAGTGCCTCACTGTAACCCCAATTTTATTTTTTATTTTTTTAAGAGAAGGTTAAACAAATTAAAATACATTTGTGTGGTAATAAATATTATGCCACAAATGCTGTTGATTAATGCTTAACTTGTATTGATCCCAGAATATTCCTTTAGGATACCTTCTTTTGGACTTTTTTTTAACCTCCTGAGACCCCTGCGTATTTTCATCCAATCACTGCCACTGCTGTGTGCATTTTACATTTCCTTTTTTGATTTGTAACTAGTAGCATATAATAAACAAGCAAAAATAATAATAATAATAATAATAATAATAATAATAATAATAAATTGTTTATTATGTGTCCAGGAGTGTTGGTTATTCATGTGTTTTAGACGTTACAGATATTACAGCTGATTTTCTGTAAAGCTGAATAAATAATTCTGATTCAAAGTAATGTCCAGCATCATCCAATCACTGCCAACCATGTTAAAATAAAATGATACATTATAAATTCTGAATCTATGCACTGATTATCATTGTCACATGTCTGTTAAACATGTTGAGTGATCCAAACATCATCTGCAGCCTGAAACTGAACTTTTGATCTGATTTTAGGATTTAATGCACTTAACTGCATAGAGAGCTATAGCATGCTCCCTCGCACCCTATTTAGTGAATGACTTAAGCTCCAGTGTGCTGTCTGTCTGCACTGGTCTCAGAACAGTTTGAAATGCACCTTATTTTCATCCTAACTCCATATAAAGCCTCTGAAAGCAACATTTTTCAGCTTTTGGATGAACTAATTTATTCTCAGTGTGTAACTGCACAGTAAATATTGGATTTCTAAATAAAAAATTTGCTAAAGTACACATTAGTGTACATTGTGTTTAGCAGCGTGGCTTTTCTGCGATAAATCGCTCAAATTTAAAAATGACATATCGGATGAAACTAGAGACTCTAATCTTTTGACTCAAACAGGTTTCAGTGTAAAAACGTAATTAGGTAGGCACTTTTGTTTGCGCTGTGTCTGTAGAAGCGCTTCAAGGAAATCGATGTCATGTTGTTGTGTCACATGACTCAGTGCGGCAGAAGTTAACCCTTTAAATGACAGTCTAGAGTCTTGTGAACAGCATTCAGTCGGTTTTTATTCATTTGAATTATGCGTTGCATATAGCGAAGCCAAAATACAATGTTCACGCATGAGGACGTGGGGTCGCACGAGGTTAAGGCTGTATTGCCTGATACATTTATAGAGAATTTATTAAATCCCAAAAAGTATAAATAAAAATAGTTCAATCCAATTTAAATTTGAGCATTGTACCCAATATTTGTATGTTTTCACAACAGTAAAGCAAGAACACGTATTATTTCCTTTTTCCGCTATTCAGCACTAAAACTTGTCCGCAAACCACCACCCAAAATTGGCACAGTAACTAATCATAAAAGTAAAAATGATGCCCCATTGTGTCTTATTTGTTACTAGAGTTTAAAAAAAAAAAAAAAAAACGAATGTGAGGCGGGACTTGATGGAGTGGATCATGAAAGTGGGCGTTACCAGAAATGAGTCAGCTGGTTAGAGAGGAGGAGTTGAAAAAGTAAGATAGATTTGAGAGTATTTTCAGAGGTGGAGCAAGTTATTCTCTTTTGATGAAAGAACTTTTTTTCTTTTTTGGAATAACACTAATGAATCATCACAATAAGACCACGGACATATATTAAGAAAGTAAATATGGTCCATTTTTAGTTCATGTTGACTTTTAATATAAGGAAAAATACTAATACAAAGTCATGTCAATTTTTTAATACTTTCTAATGATATATTACATCCTAGAGTTTCCCTTTTCATTTATCTAAAGTGTGGTGTGTGACAAAAGACATTTAAAATGAGGTTGTACAGTAGTCTCATAGCGCTCTGGTTTACATGCATGTATTCTGTCCTGCTCGGTTCGTGTGCCCAACCAGCGAGCACGCTCAAGGACACATTTCTCAAGCTTCAGCATTCTTTCAGTTTCACCGAGAGAGGCAAGAGCTCTCTACGGATCGCAGTCTGAAACAGATTAATAGATTTGTTCAGAGGATGGCTATATGGAGGCAGGCCATAACAGTCTTCAGCCATTCAGAAGCAATTTTTGCAAATGTAAACACAAAGGAAATTCTGTGCCTTAATAATATAGAGTATAGTGGGGCCCAAAATGCATATGCTTTGCATTGTTTTCTCATTTAATACAACAAATTTCATTAGGAATTATATTATTAGCATAATATCCATCTGACATTCCACAAAAATGGTATGGAAATAAATAAACAAAACAAACTATATATTTCATACACTGCCTGGCCAAAATGAAAAAGTTGCATAGTCTAATATTCCGTTGGACCGCCTTTAGCTTTGATTACGGCGCACATTCGTCGTGGCATTGTTTCCACAACCTTATGCAACGTCACAACCTTATTTCCATCCAGAGTTGCATTCGTTTTTGGCCGTGATCTTGTATGCTCTTACTTTCACTATTAAACATTGCCGTGAGTTCTACTGTCGATTTTTACAATGTGACTTCAAGCGTTTTAGTGATCTCCAATCATGATCATTTGAGATTTTTTTCTGACCACATTTCTTCCACGAAGCTGATGGTTCACCATTATCCTTCAAGGTTTTAATAATGCGTTGGACAGTTCTTAACCCAATTCCAGTGATTTCAGCAATCTCCTTAGTTGTGCTTTTCTCCCTGTTTTGGAATGACCAATTCCCACTACTTAGTAGATCCTCGTGGTGGCACAGTTACTCACCTCAGTCCGGGTGGCGGAGGACAAGTCTCAGTTGCCTCCGCTTCTGAGACTGTCAATCTGCGCATCTTATCACGTGACTCGTTGTGCATGACACCGCGGAGACTCACAGCATGTGGAGGCTCATGCTACTCTCCATGATCCACGCACAACTTACCCACACCCCATTGAGAGTGAGAACCACTAATCGCGAACACAAGGAGGTTACCCCATGTGACTCTACCCTCCCTAGCAACCGGGCCAATTTGGTTGCTTAGGAGACCTGGCTGGAGTCACTCAGCACGCCCTGGATTCGAACTCCCAACTCCAGCGGTGGTAGTCAGCGTAAATACTCCCTGAGCTACCCAGGCCCCTAGTTGTGTTCTTTGCTTGATGCAGGCCAATAATTTGCCCCTTCTGAAACACAGTAACATCTTTTCCACAACCACGGGATTCGTCTTCCGACATGGTTGTTTAAGAAATGAGAAGGTACACACTGCATCAGTTTGGCTTAAAAGAATTGTCGCCAGCTGAAAGATCTTAATCACTGCAGTAATGATCCAGTCATAGGCTCTCTCTCTTTTTTTTTTTTTTTGACCAGGCAGTGTATATTACTTCTAAATGTACTTTTTGTAATGTATGCTCAAAGATTGTCTCACTGTACAATGCATACTGTATGTTAATATCAATTACAAAATATCAGCATTTTCCTTTAAAATTTGCCTTCTTGGGCCTGATAAACTGTCCTGAGCTATTTTATGATTGGCCTTCTCGAGAGAACATTAACCCACTTAAACAGAGAATAATTTCTGCCATCCACGCTGTCCCCAGCTCAAATTAATAGAGAGCATTTTAGGCAGATAATCACACGTCCTTTTCATTATTAGCTTGTCAAACTTCTGCGAAACAGAAGGGTGATGTGTTGCTCTAACAGTACTAAGATGTTTACACCGGCCGATTATTCAAATTACTGCAAGGAAAGCTGCATATAAAATTGAAATGTGACTCTGAATGTGTTTACTCACAGAAGTGCAGTATCTTTTGTTGCACAAAACTAGGTCTCTGCATATATCAAGTGATTGTTGTCTATTCTTATTATTAGTCGTGAATATTTGTTTTTATTTATTGGATCCTGCTGTTTTATGGGACTTTTGGAAGTTTTTTCAGTGGTGAAAAGGACACACAATCAATTAGAAATCTGCGTGTGTTATATTGGGTTCAGATATGATTAATTCGACATAAAGCATGTCAGAAATGACTCATGCATAAGTGGGTAAAACTTTAATGAATATTATTTCCTGGACATGAATAAAGCTTGTTTTTCAAAACCTATCCAACTACCTTCTCATGGGCCGTTCTGTACACTGTAAACCCTAATGTTGTCATTACTGGTAAAATCAGGCTGTCTTAATTAAACATTACTTGAAATGTCAAGTTTGGGGCTCAACTCAAATATCTATGTTCCTTGAACTTATTTATCTTAAAAATCCATAGACGTAAAATGTTAAGTGTAAATAACTCAAACTATTGAGTATAAAATTGAGGCTATGGGGAATACCCATAATACCTTGCACTTGAATTATTTAATTATGTTTCCTTGGTCAAAAGGAACATATGGGGGCATTTAAATAGTTGTAATTAAGAATTCATATTGGTTTTTGCTCTTTTGTGGAATTATTTATGCTGTTTAGTTGCAAATTGTTGTTTCGTGTGATGTCACTATTAGGGTGATCTGTGTCCACTTTGGTCAAGTTGGACCATGTTAACAGTTTCTTAGTTCTCCTTCTGCATGTACAACTGAAGTACAGGTGTCTACGCATTTCCGTAGAGAAACAACTTTATTTAAAGTTTGACTTTGAATCGTTAGAATCTTCTTTGATTGAGCTGTCTTATTATATGACCTACAGTTGTGCTCAAAAGTTTGCTTACCCTGGCAGAAATTGTGAAATTTTGGCATTGATTTTGAAAATAGGACTGATCATGCAAAAAAAACTGTCTTTTGGAAAAGCCACAGGTGTGGGAAATTAACCTTTAATTGCCATTTAAACCTGTGTGTGTCACCTTGTGTGTCTGTAACAAGGCCAAACATTCAAGGGTATGTAAACTTTTGATCAGGGCCATTTGGGTGATTTCTGTTATCATTATGATTTAAAAAGGAGCCAAACAACTATGTGATAATAAATGGCTTCATATGATCACTATCCTTAAATAAAAGACAGTTTTTTGCATGATCAGTCATATTTTCAAAATCAATGCCAAAATGTCACAATTTCTGCAGGGTATGCAAACTTT
The DNA here is from genome assembly GCF_019703515.2 of Myxocyprinus asiaticus. Lineage (NCBI taxonomy): Eukaryota > Metazoa > Chordata > Actinopteri > Cypriniformes > Catostomidae > Myxocyprinus > Myxocyprinus asiaticus. Next base: position 46,631,411 of record NC_059360.1, on the reverse strand, counting down.
TGAGCACAACTCTAAATTTAAGTCCATTCAATTAAAATTATTAAAGGGATTGTTCACCCAAACATGAAAATGATCTCATTATTCACTTACCCTGATGCCATCCCAGATGTGTATGACTGTCTTTCTTCAGCAGAACACAAATGAAGATTTTTAGAAGACGATAGAGCTCTGTCAGGTCCTTATAATGCAAGTAAATGGGTGCCAACACTTTGACGGTCCAAAAGTCACATTTAGGCAGCATAAAAGTAATCCATACATCTCCAGTCGATCAATGAATGTCTTCTGAAGCGAATCGATATGTTTGTGTAAGAAGCAAGTCGATAATTAAAATGTTTTTAACTTTAAATCGGCACGTCCGTCCAGGGCTCTGATGCAGTTTGAAATTGCCAAACTCTCACGTGACATTTGTTCTTCTGTTGTAAATAAGCGCCAATTCCGAATTCTTGCGTGAACTCGCCGACGCACCTACATCAAGCGTTGCGTCAGCTGCTGGCAGGAAGCACTTTTTAACACAAACATATCGATTTGCTTCAGAAGACATTCATTGATCGACTAGAGTCGTATGGATTACTTTTATGCTTCCTAAATGTGACTTTTGGACCATCAAAGTTCTGGCACCCGTGTACTTCTGTTATAAGGACCTGACAGAGCTCTACCTTCTTCTAAAAATCTTCATTTGTGTTCGGTTGAAGAAAAACTGTCATAAACATCTGGGATGGCATCAGGGTAAGAGAATGAGATAATTTCTTATTTTGGGGTGAACTATTCCTTTAAGTAGAAACAACTACATTTATATAGCAAATATGAGTTAAGTCTACTTGCATCTAGTTCTTTAATTTAAATAGTTAAGGTCATTCAATATGATCACCAAATTAACGGAGTTAAATTTAAGTCCATTCAATTAAAATCATTAAATAGAAACAACATGTATATAGAATATCTGCATTAAGTCTACTTGAATTTGGTTACCTTACAGTAGCTTAAATAGTTAAGTTCATTCTACATGATCACCAAGTTAAGTGAACTTAATTACACAAGTTTTGGAGACAGCATTCCTCAATTGAGTAAAGTCAACTTATTAGGTTTTTTAGTGTACAGAGCACCTCTAAAGTTCATGGAGGGAATTAATTTTTTTAGATAGTTTTGCGTTCCCTCAAAATGATTTCTTGAGCCTCGCTCGCAATACCTTGTATCCATCCCTTATAATGAAATAACAACCATGATTTAACTACAGCACAGTAACTATATTTTAACCATACAGTTCATGGTTAAACTGTACTAATAATACAGGAAAACCCAAACTATGGTAATAAAAATCATAATAATTTTGCAAAAAAAAAAAAAAGAAAAAAAAAAGAAGAAAAAACTTTTTTTTTTTTTTTATTTTAACCACAAAAATAGTTACATGATTACTGTAGGTTTGCCATAGTGAAGCCATGGATAATTTTTGAAAAGACATGTTTTTTTTTGGAGGAAACCATGGTTTTAAAAACCATACTTGTTCCACAAATTAAAAATATGGTGTTACTATAGTAAAACTGTTGTAACCATGTTTCTTTTTTGTTTCTTTTTTCTTGCAGAAATGCAATAAACTATTAGAAAATACATTTAAAAGAACCATGTCCTCTAAAGGTCTCTGTTGTTTACATCGGCATTCTTGCATTTACAAAAAAAGGCTAGATGGAGCGCAATAAACGGAACATAATGCAGGTGTCTTTAGGCGCATTTTTAAACATTGAAGTGCAAGACACAGCATCTTAAAAACATGGCACATCTGTGCGAGACGCAACATCTGGTCAACAGCATCTGCCTGCCAACAGTGCAGATGGACGCAAAAACTCATTTGGTGTGAACAGCCCCTAATGCAGCATCTTAACCAAACTGGAACCTCATAATAAGCGGTCTACTGTGCAACTCAAAAAAAAAAAAACGCACCACTGATTCCAAGAGGATTTGGCATTAGCATGCCACTAAGCTAACAATGTGATACTCTAATTAGCGTAACAGGTAGCACGCACAGATATTGGGTACTATAATCAAATTTGAATGAAATATTGATGGTTTTCAGTAGTGAATGGATTATAAATGTGCTAATGTATTAATATGCTGTCTAGACTGCTCATTAGGTTTTGGAACAGAGCTAAAGTCTTGGTCTAGTCTTGGACTAGAGAATAATTTTTTGCTGTATAGTTGACTAGTAAACGTGCTTTATTAAAATATCAGGTTTTTTCTACACTTTCTCACTTGTTTTCTGTCTGCATGATAAATTGTGTTGTTTGTATTTTTTGTTTTCCACATCCTCACCATCTTTCCTGTCATTTAGAGGCGGTGTTGGTTTAGTACATGTTATTATAGAGCAGCTGGTGGCTCTATTGTCTGTTAAATCAGAACTGTGGACATATGTGTATTATTTTAAAGAAGCTGTATTTTTTTTTTTTTTTCGTAGAATCTCTGCCAAATGTGCTTTGAAATGAGAATGCAGACCCTCTGCCATTCACTCTGTATTTATTTTCATCCTTGATGGTTTTACTCCCCTATTCCAAATCTTTTTCAGCCTTTTACATGCGCAAACAAATGATTTCCTGTTTTTCGTCAAACAATGATTTGTGTTATCTTCATGTGAACATCTGGTTCATATTTCTCCTTTAAATCAAAAGAAAGAAAAAATAAATTATATTTTGCATAAAGAAAATTATACCTATTTTAAGACCATTAAGATTTGTTTTGCATTGTGACACCCCTCTTTCTCATTACCATAATGCACAAAAAAAAAAAAAATTCTGTAATGTGACATAAAAAAAAACAAACAATGCTATTATTTAAATTCTTAAAGGAAAAAAATGTTCAATACAATTTGACTCGTCCCTCCTTTTCTTTAAAACAAGCAAAAATGGAGGTTACAGTGAGGCACTTACAATGGAAGTGAATAGGGCCAATTTTTAGAAATACATTTTTGTGGTAATCAAGTTTATGCCTCAAATGATTGAGTTTAACCAGATAATTTATCATCAAAGAAGTATTTGTTGTTCTGCCTTTAATTTATGTTGATTTTAACTAAGAAAGATTGCCTTACAGTAATTTTAAAGTATAATGGGAATTGCGAAAAACTCTATGTAAAACGTTCCGGAATGCTAATAATTCTTGACAGTAGAGTATTCGTACGTTAATGAGTTTTGATTGAAAATGTTCTTAATTTTAATGGCAATAATGTCACATTGCAGAAAGTGATCGTAATGGTCCCAAAATACGCCTAATTTTGTTTATGCAAAATGTAATTGAATAATTTAATCTTTAATCACTCTTTCTCTTCTTTCTCTTGTTCTACAGAAATGTTGAAGGAATTGAACGAGCAGCGGCACGAGAAAGACTTTACAGACCTGAAAATAATAGTTGAAGGCAAAGAGTTTGAAGTCCATCAAAATGTTCTAGCTTCCTGCAGCTTGTATTTCAAGGACATGATTAAAAGGTTTGCTTCCTCCAGTTGTTGATTTATTCTGTTCTTTTCATAGGGTGCATTTGTGTCGCGTCCTTTTCCCTCCCCATCTCTTGCAGGTACGAAGACATCGGTTCCCGTCACAGGGCCAGTAGCCATTCTATCTGTCCCACAAACAAATGTATCTCACTGCTCAAAAGGTCGACCGATCCGACCATTTCATCTCCATTCACCAAGTGTGCCAATTTGCATTTTAATGGGCAAAGAAGTTCCATGACTGGTGGGGTTTTGTTTTTAATGGTTTGTAAATGTCTGAACACAGCAACTGGAGAGTTTAGAAATGCACTTGGCATATCAGATCAGCACTCCTCTCTTCCTGTCGGAATCAAGTGCTTAGACGCAATGTTCTCGCCATCCCACTCCAGCAGTTACCTGCTGTGACACGGTCCGTATCTCCATGGAAATTCACACACCTCACACGGTGCTTTGAGTGCGCTAGCGGGATTAAGGGAACCTGGAAACCGCATGGATCCTGTTTATGCTTTGTGGAATTGAATTTCTTGCCCAGCTGTGCTGGAAACATGCTGTTTTCTATAGATGCTGATCTCAGCATTCACATGCAGCAGAGTATCTTGACACTGATACTCAGTGTTCTTTACAGGAAAAGAAATGTAGTCAGGCTTTATGTAAAAAAAAAAAAAAAATTAAAAAAAAAAATTAGATTTATGTTTAAAGATAAGAGCATACATCCACAATAACACAAATAATGTTGTGTATGTGTGTGTGTGTGTGAGTATAATATATTTTTATACCTGGTGACTGTTTTGGTGACCAGAGGACACTTTTTTACGTTTTGCTCTACAACATAAATTACTCACAGTCTTTAGGGATGGAAATCGTAAGGAATTTGACAGTTCTCGTTCTTACATCTCTATATGTAAGATATGTATGTCTATACGCCATTTAGATTCTAAAGAACTGGCACCGAAGAGTCATTCGTTTGGAAATCGTACATCACTGGTTGCATACTGTTGATTCAAAAGAACCAGCTCATAAGAATCATTTGTTCGGAAATCGAATAACACTGGTTGCGCACTGTAGATTCAAAAGAACCGGCTCATAAGAGTCATTTGTTTGCTAATTGGTCAACACCAACCATGCTTGAGTGCTGAGAATAGATTCATTCGGGAATCGGGCTCCATTGGTCTCACATTGTTTGCGATGTAGATTCAAAAGAACAGGCTCATAACAGTCATTCGTTTGGCATTCGGGCTCCATTGGTCTTGCATTGTTTGCGATGTAGATTCAAAAGAACTGGCTCATAAGAGTTATTTGTTCAGGAATCGTACATCACTCGTTGCATACTGTTAATGCAAAAGAACTGGCTCATAAGAGTTATTTGTTCGGGAATCGTATGTCACTGGTTGCATACTGTTGATTCAAAAGAACTGGCTCATAAGAGTTATTTGTTCGGGAATCGTATGTCACTGGTTGCATACTGTTGATTCAAAAGAATTGGCTCATAAGAGTTATTTGTTCGGGAATCATATGTCACTGGTTGCATACTGTTGATTCAAAAGAATTGGCTCATAAGAGTTATTTGTTCGGGAATCATATGTCACTGGTTGCATACTGTTGATTCAAAAGAACCGGCTCATAAGTATCATTTGTTCAGGAATCGGATAACACTGGTTGCGCACTGTAGATTCAAAAGAACCGGCTCATATCAGTCATTTGTTCGCTAATTGGACAACACCAACCATGCTTGAGTGCTGAGAATAGATTCGTTCGGGAATCGGGCTCCATTGGTCTCGCATTGTTTGTGATGTAGATTCAAAAGAACTGGCTCATAAGAGTTATTTGTTCGGGAATCGTACGTCACTTGTTGCATACTGTTGATTCAAAAGAACTGGCTCATAAGTATCATTTGTTCAGGAATCGGATAACACTGGTTGCGCACTGTAGATTCAAAAGAACCGGCTCATATCAGTCATTTGTTCACTAATTGGTCAACACCAACCATGTTTGAGCGCTGAGAATAGATTCGTTCGGGAATCGGTCTCCATTGGTCACACATTGTTTGCAGTGTAGATTCAAAAGAACTGGCTCATAAGAGTTATTTGTTCGGGAATCGTATGTCACTGGTTGCATACTGTTGATTCAAAAGAACTGGCTCATAAGAGTCATTTGTTCGCTAATTGTACAACACCAACCATGCTTGAGTGCTGAGAATAGATTCGTTCGGGAATCGGTCTCCATTGGTCACACATTGTTTGCAGTGTAGATTCAAAAGAACTGGCTCATTAGAGTTATTTGTTCAGGAATCAGGCATCATTGGTGGTGCATGTTTTGCGATGTACATTTGAAAGAACTGGCTCATAAGAATCAATTGTTCGGGAATCGGACATCGACTATTGTCAAATATAGAAAATTTGTTAGCTACTTGTGTTTAAAAAGCACACAGCTCCTTAAAAATGTTTCAGGTGTGACTGTGTATTTTATGTTTAAGAACAAAAAAACTTTGGTGGTCACTATTGTGCTCAATAGAAACTCACTTATTTTTGATAGATGTCTACTGATAAAAGCTGATGGCGGTAAAAATTAGATTAATCGATACATGATACTTCCACTACAGTTTCAAGAAAAGATTGAGCTGCAAACTCACAGCGTTTAGTTGTAAATTTACTCTAGGTCGAGCCAAGGAAAGGTCTCACACTAGCAGTGGTGATGAAAACTGCATTAGGACCAATAACACACAGCCGAGATGTAAGTCTGTTCTCATTGAAGCACAAAATGTGCTGATACACCTCACAAAGCTATTTGAGTTTCACTGCCTCTGAAAGTCGGAAGAGGACACAAACTGTGCTCTCTGGACGGGGAATTTTTACTCTCTAAACGTCATCTAAATTGTCCTTAAAACTTTTAAAAGAGAGATTTTTTTCATGTGCACATCTCTGTTTCAAAACCTAGTGAGCTGCCTTGCTGTCTACTGCCTGCATAGGTAGATGCCTTGTAAAGTAGTATTCTAAAGCGGCTTCCACATGGCTCGCTTCAGCATTGCCGAATAGTCTATGGAGTGAAGCATCAGTGTTGGCCTGGTGCTTCGTTGCTCTTCTTTTGAGCTGCTACCCTTCAGCTAATGATTACCGGCAATTAGCATTTACGCTATTAAGTCTAGCATTTAAGTCTGTCTTTGCAAGCACAGGTCCAATTGCACAACAACATGATTTTAACATGCGTTTTTGCCTGCTCTAACGTGTTTTAGAGTACAAAGCGACAAGAATATATATATATAAAAAAACTCCAACTTTATGAAGACAAATTGAATGTTTAACAAGCTAGCCTAGGCTAGCTAGTAAACAAGACCTCTTATAAAGTTCTGCAATGAATGTATCAAAGTAATAAATGTTTTCAATGTTTACTGTGCACACTTCCTGCTTTCTTGTCTGGCAAACTTGTAAAATAGCCCATACGTGACGCTTTCTGCAACACTCATCTGGAGGACAAAGTGGCGATCAACACTGATGTTGAGCAGTTGACGGCACAAGTAACTAGTAAGGTGCAAAATACATCCTTTATAGGTTCTCATTACACTGTGTGAATGTGCAGCTTATAAGTATAACATAAATATTGAAGACAAAAACTTTTGTTGCTTAGTGTAAATAGCAAAAAAAAGCATCTTCTTATTATATAGATGCTATTTGCACCCCTGATTAAATACTACCGTACAGTATAGGGGCATCAACTTCAGTTGTGTTTATTTAGAGTCCCTCAGACACCCTACACCAACCCCTAAACCTAACTCTAAACCTCAAATCAAATAAAATCATTTTTATTGTCACACAACCATATACACAAGTGCAATGGTGTGTGAAATTCTTGGGTGCAGTTCCGATCAACATAGCAGTCGTGACAGTGATGAGACATATACCAATTTACAATAAACATCAGATTAACACAATACAATTTAAAGTCTAATATACACATAATTACACAACACAATATACAAATAATAACATACAATGTACAGTATACAATACACACAATATAGATGCACATTATTCATTAAAAAATAAATAATATAATATATATATATATATATATATATATATATATATATATATATATATAGAATGTACAGTAGGTTGTATTGTACTGTATTGACATTCAGGCTGTCGGTTGATAGTAAGTTGTTAAGAGAGAATATAATATAATAATAATATAATTTATGACAGTCTGGTGTGAGATATAAGAGTAAGAGTAATAAAGTGCAGTGCTGATGTATTTTGATCGTGGGAGATCAAGAGTTCAGAAGTCTGATTGCTTGGGGGAAGAAGCTATCATGAAGTCGGCTGGTGCTGGTCCTGATGCTGCGATACCGCCTGCCTGATGGTAGCAGTGAAAACAGCCCATGGCTCGGGTGGCTGGAGTCTCTGATGATCCTCCGAGCTTTTTCACACACCGCCTGGTATATATGTCCTGGAGGGAAGCTCACCTCCGATGATGTGTCTGGCAGTTTGCACCACCCTTTGTAGTGCTTTGCGGTTGTGGGTGGTGCTATTGCCATACCAGGTGGAGATGCAGCCAGTCAGGATGCTCTCTTCAGTGCAGCTGTAGAACCGTGTGAGGATGTGGCGGTTCATTCCAAACTTCCTCAGCCGTCTCAGGAAGAAGAGGCACTCATGAGCCTTCTTCACAACGACTTCAGTGTGGATGGACCATGTGAGTTCCTCAGTGATGTGGACACCCAGGAACTTGAAGTTGCTGACTCTCTCCACTGGTGCTCCATTGATGATGATGGGACTGTGTTCTCTGTCTTTTCTTCTGAAGTCCACCACAAGTTCCTTTGTCTTACTGACATTGAGGGAGAGGTTGTGCTCCTGACACCAGTGTGTCAGAGTGTGCACCTCCTCTCTGTAGGCTGTTTCATCATTGTCGGTGATCAGACCTACCACCGTCATGCCATCAGCAAACTTAATGATGGCATTGGAGCTATGTGTTGCCACACAGTCATGTGTGTACAAGGAATGCAAGAGTGGGCTGAGAACTCAGCCCTGTGGGGCTCCAGTGTTGAGGATCAGTGATGAGGAGATGTTGCTGCCTATTCTAACCACCTGGCGTCTGCTTGACAGGAAGTCCAGGATCTAGCTGCACAGCGAGCTGTTTAAGCCCAGAGCCCGGAGTTTCTCATCAAGCTTGGAGGGCACTATGGTGTTGAATGCTGAGCTGTAGTCTACAAATAACATTATCACATAAGTGTTCTTTTTTTCCTGGTGGGAGAGAGCAGTGTGTATTGTAGATGCAATGGCATCATCAGTGGAGCGGTTGTTGTGGTAAGCAAACTGCAATGGGTCAAGAGAGAGAGGCAGCACAGAGCAGATGTAATTTCTGATTAGTCTCTCAAAGCATTTGCTGATGATGAGGGTCAGAGCAACAGAACGCCAGTCATTTAAGCAAGTGATTTTGGATTGCTTTGGAACAGGCACAATGGTGGATGTTTTAAAGCATGTGGGGACTACAGACAAAGAGAGGGAAAGGTTGAAAATGTCCGTAAAACACCAGCCAGTTGGTTCGCGCACACTCTGATGACGCGGCCCGGAATGCCATCTGGACCCGTGGCTTTGCGGATATTCACCCATCGGAAGGATCGGGTTACATCCGCTACAGAGACGGAGCGTGAACTAACCTCTGTAGCTTCGGCCGCGAGAGCTCTCTCCACGAGGGCGGTGTTATTTCCCTCAAAACGAGCATAAAATGTGTTTAGCTCATCCGGGAGAGATGCAGCAGTGTTCATGGCCAGAGTTACAGAGTTTTTATTCCCTTTAAAGTCTGTGATGATGTTAATTCCCTGCCACATGCTTCTAGAGTTGGTGGTGTTAAACTGTCCTTCAATCTTGTTCCTGTACTGACGTTTGGCTTGTTTATGCTCCTCCGCGTTCCCAGAATTAAAAGCGGAGGTCCGCACATTAAGTGCCGCGCCAACATCGCTATTAATCCAAGGTTTCTGGTTCAGATAGATCCGTATTGTTCTGGTCGGAACGACGTCCTCTACGCACTTTCTGATGAAATACATTACGCTATCGGCGTAAAGCTCGATGTCGTGATCACGCGAACATCTCCCAGTCCACGTGATCAAAACAGTCTTGTAGCGTAGAGTCTGATTGATCCGACCAGCACTGGATCGTTCTGAGGGTGGGTGCTTCCTGTTTCAGTTTCTGCCTGTAAGCGGGCAGAAGCAGAATGGAAGAGTGGTCCGATTTGCCAAATGGTGGGTGGGGGAGGGATTTGTAGCATCCCGGAAGGGAGAGTAGCAGTGGTCCAAAACCCGGTCCCCTGGTGTGTTGAAACTGATGTGTTGGTGGTATTTTGGTGCGACTGATTTGAAACTGGCTTCATTAAAGTCCCCGGTCACAATGAACACGGCCTCAGGGTGCGCGGTTTCCTGCTTGCTTATAATCCCGTACAGTTCCTTGAGTGCCCGGTCTGTGTTGGCTTGTGGGGGAATGTACACAGCTGTGTACATTTAAACCTAACCCTAACCTTCCCTGCTTTGTTGAAATACTATATGCATTCTTCATGTATTTTATACTTACAAGCTGCACTTTCACACACAGTACTGACTGAGAACCTATAAAGGATGTCAATTGCATCATACTAGCTACTGATATGTTTTGTTTTTAGCTAAAAAATTCATAGTTATGACAAAAACAAACGTAAAGGTGCTGTAAAGCAAGAATAAGAAATCAGCCAATAAAGGCTTAATACATACTTTATAATGCCAAACAAGTCCATAACTAGACACTTACAAGTATAATTATTAGTCATGAATTACTGTTTAATTTCTGATCCCTCAAATAGTGTTACAGGTTAATTAGTCACTCTTTTTTTATAAAAAATTTTTTAATGTTTTTTGTCAATACAAAGTTTTTGGTAGTACATTTTTAATGGTCATTTCTCACACTTCGTCTGCCATCTTGGATGGATGTCGCAATGCATTCTGCGATTGTCTTTTAAGATTTTGTCGAAAAGAAGGTATCCAAAGGCCGAAATATACTTCAGTTTTCCGCGTGCCACTACGTCTCGCACAAATTCCGTCATTTGCACATTACGTGCGGACTGTCCAATTGCAGCTTAGTTTTTCTAGATGCCTATGCGCCTATCGTTGACTTTACTAAAGAGAGTCAATAAGCAGTTATAGTGCTTGTGCAGCAAATGCATCCGTACGAGCTTGATGTCTAAAAAGTTTATTATAAAAAGCTAGAGCGCTTGACCATGCGTGAGACATAATGACGTGCGGAAAAAGCCTATGGAAGGCAGCAAAAAAAAATAAATAAAATTAACAGTTAATGGGAGTGTGCCAATGATGCCTTAAAATAGCCGTCTACATAGGCAGCTCACTAGGTTTTGAAACAGAGCCATGCATAGTCACAATCTTGCCATTCTGAATAGTGCATTCATTTCTTCTACAAAGTAGAATATATACTTGTCAAGAGTTATTAATGCAATTGCAATGCAATTTAACAGACAGTTCAATCAACCTCTAAGAGATTAAATAGAAAGTTTAATGTGTGGTTTAGGTGTTTGCACACACACCGAACAGCCACAACATTAAAACCACCTGTCTAATATTGTGTAGGTCCTCCTCGTGCCACCAAAACTGCGCCAACTCGCATCTCAGAATAGCATGTTGTACAGAGTGGTTATCTGAGTTACTGTAGACTTTGTCAGTTCAAACCAGTCTGGCCATTCTCTGTTGACCTCTCTCATCAACAAGGCGTTTCCATCCACAGAACTGCCGCTCACTGGATGTTTTTTTTTTTTTGGCACCATTCTGAGTAAATTCTGGAGACTGTTGTGCATGAAAATCCCAGGAGATCAGCAGTTACAGAAATACTCAAAGAGGTCAACAGAGAATGGTCAGACTGGTTCAAACTGACAAAGTCTACGGTAACTCAGATAACCACTCTGTACAATTGTGGTGAGAAGAATATCATCTCCTAATGCTATTCTGAGATGCGGGTTGGCGCAGTTTTGGCGGCACGAAGAGACCTACACAATATTAGGCAGGTGATTTTAATGTTGTGGCTGATGTTGTGTACATTCAACAGTTTGTCAACCACATATTCTCGCTACGTGAGAGTCGACAGCTTTGCTTGGCAAAATAAAATCAATGCTTTGTTGTGATCTGCAAAGCTCCGGCATGCCTAACCATTCTGAAAACATTCCTGCATTACTTATTCATCTGAATTTTCAATTGGGGAATGTCAGTACTCTTACACCATTTCTGTCTGATTATTTGTTTGTTTACACAGAATGCATGCTATTTAAAAAACTGACTTCAATCTTTGATCTATGAAAAATAAATCGTCCATATGATGCTTACCAAATTCAAGCTAAACATTTTTTTTTTTTTTTTTTTTAAATGATACACGAATTAAACTGTAATCTGAGTTTAATATCAGAGATTCTGCTGCACCTTTAATGGGCATATCAGCCTGTGCTTTGAAACCAGACTTATCTGTCAGTCGTTTATCAGTCAGACGGAGCATGTTTATCTAATCATCTATAAAGAACACCTGCCGTATGTGTCATTTTCAGAGAAAACACACATTAAAAAGTGATTCATCCATTTAGCAAATCATCTGCTAAGTGGATATGCGATTGGATGTAATATATAACCATTAGGACTGCTCGTTTACATTGTGCAGAGATATGAAGCAGGTTTGCTTATGAATTATACAATATCTCCAGAGATTCAGTCTGTCTGCTGATTTTGTATATTTATGCTTTGTTTGTGGCAGTGCATCCATCATTTGGCACATGCTGAGTGTTGCTATATTAGGATAGATGCTACATCAGTGTGAGACCGATAACTAGCATGTTTAGTTTGACAGATTTGCTTTGTTGCATTTAAATTGAAGTTTTTGTGGTTTGATATCAACTATGTTTTAATATTTTTGCAAAACGGTGTTATAGAATCACGTTACTGTACCTACGCTCATTGTATGTATCGCAGTTGTAGAGGCACTACAGCAACAATGACTTTTATTCCCATTCACACAAATCACGAGTTAAACGGTCAATTATCAGTTTATAAACAATTACTCGGGGTTCCCATGCATCCTGGAAAACCTGGAATTTTGCAATGCAGTTTTCCAGTCATAAAAAAAATGGAAAATGAGAAAACTACATAAATGTCCTGGAAAAGAAATATTTGTCCTGGAAAAATATTTTAGTATAATAAAACTGTTTGACTGTCACTAACAAGGTTTTTGTTACATGCACAAAAACATGGTAGTGATCAGGTCTCGGGATAGGTGTCAAATACACATTTGTATCATTTTGTCACTTTCGCTGGCTGCACATTTTGAAACAACATCAACAGTTGACTGTCATGAACGATGCTCTGTCAGGTACATTCCCTGCTCATCTGGGTAGGGTTATACCAGCTGTGCGTAAGGTCTCACTTAAGTTGGGACATAAAGTTTAAACTAAGGGCTTAGTTAGAGACTTGTTAGTGTTTTTGTGCTTAATTTAGTTGCACCACCACTTCCAAACGGGATATGAATTAATATTCAACAATTCAAAGATCGGAGTTCACTTATACCGCGGTTACCGCATGTAGGGCCCTATGATTTCTGCAATGTGGCAAGCACGGACGGAATCACTGAATCCAGTCATAAAAATGGCATTAGCTATAAAACGCAGATTGTCACAGAACTTGACATATTTGGGAAGAAAATTTATGTTTGAATGCACAATTAACACTTGTACATCAATAAAAAAAAAGTTACTCAGAGGTTCTTAGAGGACAAAAATGCCTGCATCAAAAAACTGCCATATTAATATTATATATTAATATCATTTTCCACTTTCAATTAGTAATTTTTTTTAACCAACATCAGTTCTGATCATAACTACCAAATATTCATTCATTTTCAAGATTTTAACCCTTTAAATGCCAGTTTTGTTTACATAATGCCACTATTGTTTTTTACACACACACACACATACACACACACACACACACACACACACACATTTCTCAATACACACATACAAAACACACTCTGACATCCATACCAACACACCCACACAATGTTATCGACATCATTTATTCAGTTGGCCTGCAGTGCTCTATAATACAGCAAACAAAAAATAGGGGAAAAGCATGTATTTGCTCCATAGGCTAAACATGAGAAAAATGGCGCCATCTGGTGGAAAATATTAAAGATTTAAATTTTGAAGCCAGGGCTCCGGAATGAAAGCATGATATCATAGAATTCATGATTTTATGCTTTATTGGCACTGGGATCAAATATTGCAGATATTGTTTTAATGGGTTTCAATGGGGGAATTTTTGTCCTGAAGGTCCTGAGTGTAACTATTTTATGTACACAAGTGTATTATAGATGTATTATAGGAACTGAGGTTGAAATATCAAAATTCCCCCAAAATACACACCTTGGGCAAAATGTATGCCGTTGGCAGTAACATCAAATGATCGAAAAAACAAAAATGAAAAAGACAAAAATGTCCCGAAGGTTGCACATGGGTTAATCAAATTAAAATTGCTAAATATCATAGTGTGATTATTAAACCGCAAAATGCTGCGATTTTATCGAAATGGTTGTGTGAAGCAGAGCACTCTGAAGTGTGCAGCACATACAGACTATATATTTATTTAATCAAATCACAGCTTTTTGGGGTTTAATAATTGTACTGGGCCATGTAGCCATGCTTATCCAGAGGTGGGAAACTACAGTCAAAAGCACACAGAAACGGCAAAATAAAAGCTCAAATTAAATGAATGTGTGAAATGGGAAAAAAAGACATATAACTACTGTTTAGTAGTGTAATGATTACCTTAATTAAATAGTGATCATAATAATGTATTAAAGCAATTTCTCACATTTGTGATGGTCTGTAGTGCGGCATTTCATTTGACAAACATATCTCCAGTGTTGTTTTGGCTTGTGCTGTGAGGATTTTGTATAAAAGCACTTCATTTGATAAAAAATAATGCAGTGTTATATTAAAAAAATTAAAGTAATTAAAATACATATATTTATATATTATAATATATATATATATATATATATATATATATATATATATATATATATATATATATATATATTATATATTTAAAGTTTTGCATGAATTGATTTGTCTAGACACCATTTTGATATTAAACTGTAATTAAACTGTTGAATACGAAATTCTGAAAAAAATAACAACCATCCAATAACCACAATATACATCTCGTGTATTTTTGAATAAATATTACACCCGTTGGGCACATAAAATATCCTGGAAATATCTTAGAAAATTGTTGTTGAAAAGAGTGGGAACCCTGTTACTTTTCGCCCTGTTCCTCACACAACGCTATCTTATGACATCTAAACACTTTTACTGTAGCGCGTGACTTGTAAGGTGAAACATTTTAACGTTTTCACTTTACAAGCTTGTTCGAGTGTGATGAAATTGCATGTTAGCTCAACTAATAAAGCGTTGCACTTGCGATGCAAACGATCAGGGTACGAGTCCTGAAGAGCACACGAGTCGACATGTGAGCCCAAAGTGTCATTGAAGCACCACAAAATGACGGGATTGCTCACATTTGTTTTTTCTCTCATTATCGGTGAAGTTTAGGTTTATCTTTAGGGTAGGGAGGTCGGTTTAGTTGTTTTAAAACTCGATAGAGCATTAACCATAAAAAACGTAATCAATTTGAGAGACAATTTAACTCTATTTTAGCGCCACACAGTGGACATTTCACTTCGGAACTGTCGCGATACATGTAAGGGGCCGCGTAATGTCATTTTGAGCTGTTTGTTTTTGTTTGTTTTGTTTTTTCGCAGTGCACAATTTTGATTCATTTCATAATTTTCCCTGTCTAGAATAAGCTAAATGCTGTATGTGTAATTGTTTAAAGGAATATTATTAGTGATTTTAACTTCTGTATGGGATGCTGTGGCAATTTTTAAATATGCAACTATTACACTGTTTGAAAGTTTAACCTAGCTATTATAATTAATCATTATTAGAATTAAACATTGGTGTCACCTTGTTTGTGCAACGTTATATCCGATCTGCTATAAATATAAAAATCCAGTGCTGGTCAGGCTGGTCTAGTTTGCTGGTTTTATAGAGGGCTTCTGGGCACTGGTTGGCTGGTTATACTGGGACACCAGATAGGTGACCAGCTAAACACATGCTTGAGCAGGCTGTTAGACCAGTAACACCAGCTTAACCAGTTAAGACCAGCAGTCCATCTTAGGCTTGTTTACTTTCTTCACTTGATGTCTGCACGAGTCCTGCATGACTGTTTACATGGAGCCGAATCTTTCCACAGAGTAATTCAGTTCATCCACCCAGAAAAAATGTTCTAACTCAAAATGATGATGTAGACAACTTTAAAGTTCAAATAACACACATCTTTACTGAAATATGCGCTTCGCATTTCTGCCTTTAAACCCTTCAGAACACTTGCCCCATACTGTAAGTGCATTATTATGCATGCATTTTTAAACCAGGATTATTGTGTTTTGATAATGGCCCAGAATAATTCCTATATTTGATAGAACTAGTTGACCCTTTTGCCGGTGTGTTATCAAATATAATGCACACGTCACACACAACAACAAGAAAAACACTCACTTTTATAGATTTCAGTTCATATTTTCAGTTAACCATGTTTCCTCCAAGGACGTAGGCAAATGAGTATATTCAACCCTCCCTAATTTTCTGGAAAATATTAGTTTTGTCTATTTTAGAAACCCCTGTCATTCATAAAAGGCATTTTTATGTAAGTACCATGCTTTCATAACTGTGTTTTGTTTTTCAGTCTAATCCATATAATAGTCAGAGTCAGTGGAGGAAATAAAATATTTTGAAAACCATATTTTTTGATAACCCTATTAGATTTTTTTTTTAAAGCAGAAATGAGAATAAAACTGCTAGCACCACTAGAAAGTCCCAAAAAGCCATTTTTTGAGTAAAAGACACTGTAATAGAAGCAGTATAAGTCAATTAACATTTCTGTAATGGAGTGATTTCACAGGCTGAATTTCTATTTTCTTCTTTTTTTTCCTATAACTTCCCACATTCTCACACCTTTTACTGGTCGACTCCCCCCCTTTTGTTTCTTAATATTTCTCCTTCTCCACTTGCACCTGACAGCAATAAACTTTTTCTTTTTCTTTTCAGGAGTAACATTCTTGATTTTTCAGCCTCCTCCAGAGATTCTCAGCTCACCTCATGTTATGCCTTTGCCTCTTTCCAAGTAATATCACAGTTCGTACGCAGGCCATGATGAACTCTGTTTTAGCAGGTCTATGAAAGTAAACCCTCGCCCCGTGTCATGGAATGGTCCGTTTCCCCAGTAGGATGGCTGCTGGTGCCCTGTGGCAGAACTGATTCTCTACCCCTCCTCACACTGTCTGTCTGTCTGTTTTCTGTGTGCTTGTCTTTTTATATGTTCCCATCTATGCACTATAATATCGCATGAAAGTTTTTCTGTATTTTAAGCAATTGCAACAAACACATGATTTGATTAAAGGTGAAATGTGTAATTTTGTTTGTTTCAATAACTTTTCCTATCCCAGTTTAATATGCTACAACTTTAAAGGTGCTTTAAGCGATTTTAGCCATTCTAGAATTCCCACAGGCTGAGCCATTGGATTAGCCACGCCCCCTGTCCAAAGCTACCAAATGAGCTTTATAGACCTGTTCAGCCATGATGTCAATTTGTAGGTGAACCCGGAAGTCTAATTCGCCATGGGTTCCTATGGGTTTTTATAACAGACCTTATTTTACTCATAAGTTCAAAAACCCCATTTTATAAACCCATAGGATAATCCAGAGGGAACCCATGGTGAATTCTCTTCCGGGTTTTTTCACTACAACCTGAACAGCTCTATTGACCCTTTTTAGAGACCTTCTATGATGTGTTTCCACCTTCTTTAACAACTTAAATGTAGCAAACTTTTTTATATTTCCAATTTTTGTGTACATTTATAACATTGTACTTTGTATTATATTACCCTGGAATAAGTTTTAAAAAAATCTGTTACCACAGCTGCAATGAGGCTTCTAACACAGCTGCTGAGGGAGTGACAGAAAATTTGGCCTGTTTTTCTCTTCTTACTGCTGTTCTCCATTGATGTATGTTTATACCTTCTTTTGCAAAGCTGTGAAAGCATAATCGTTTATATTTTCTTTTGCTGTTGGAGCAAATGGGTAGGCATTCAAGTTAAGCCAGCTATGATGACTTCCGCTTCGCGAACGCTTACAGCAACAGTTCACACGGCCCCCTCGCAACACTGGGGCGTTCAAGCGAAAACTTGTTTTGTTTATCTAAAAACAGGTCCTCCACAGCGATAGTGACAACAGAACACAACACAGCTGCACACAAAACAGAGAACAGAACTTACTAAACATTTATGAGGAGTTTGTTGTCAAAGAATTGATGCATTTCTATGCCCAGCCTTATTTTTTTTAAACAGAGTTTTCGGAAATCAAACAGAAACATGGAGGAGGCTACAGGCCTCCACAGTCACACCATGTCCTAAACTGATGGCAAACGACACACGATAAAAAGTATATTTTCTATGGTAATCAGAGTTTTTGTCCTAACCAGCAGTAACGAGTGACGGTACATTCTATCGATCACTTGTTTTCTATTTTCAGCATCGCGCAGGTAATTCCATCCACTGTGAACTGGCACCAGTCCAAAAACTAAAAAAAAACTAAAATAAATAAGGCTGGGCATAGAAATGCATCAATTCTTCGACTACAAACTCTTCAGACATGTTTAGTAAGTTCTGTTCTCTGTTTTGTGTACAGCTGTGTTGTGTTTTGTTGTCACTATCACTGTGGAGGACCTATTTTTAGATAAACAAAACAAGTTTTCACTTGAACGCCCCAGTGTCGTGAGAGGGCTTTGTGAACTGTTGCTCTTGTGTCCTATCAAGAACGTGCACCGGAGATGAACGGTCAGTGAATATGTTCACTAAATAACACATTAGATTTCAGTTTGTTTCTCACCAAATCTTATCGTATGCTTTCATAGAAATCATGAGGCTCATGGAATAATTTATTAGATTTCTGAATTATACTTTTGTGTTCTTTTGAAGCTTGAAGAGGTGGTCACCATAAACTGCCATTTATGACATCACTGAGCACAGCATTTTTTAACAATTTCTCCCTTTGTGTTAAGAAAAAGAAAGAAAGTCATATAGGGTTATAACAACACCCCCTGTGAGTAAACAAAGACTGAATTTTAAATTTTGGGTAAACTATCTCTTTAAGTTTACTTTTCTCATCCAATTGGCTTTATTTCTTCTTGTTTTAAGCATGAATCTCACTAAATTTGGTGAGAATTATTCTTAAAACAAGAATAAATAATTTTCCAATTGTTAAATAAAGATATATTGTCTTCTCTGAAGTAGATATTTTTCTGGCAAACAAAACCAAAATACTGCTTAAGAAAATGTTGTTCTCTCCAGATGCTTGGTGTCTAGACACACGGCTGTTTATTAAGTGCAACCTCATTATGAGTTTTTGTTTCAAGAGGGTCCATTGTCTTTTTGCAGCATTCTTAGATAAAAGAGGTTTATAGGTCTTAACCAGTATGTTAAGACTCATTCCTGAACAATGGAAAAATCAAAGCTGCAGTGCCTCCGTCTGTCACTCAGGCCTTACGAGAAACGCTCAAGCAGCTCATCGCCAGCCAAGCAATCTGCACTCTCCATATGCCTTTAAATATGTATTATGTATGAAAATGCATAGCAGCTCACTGGAGTTTTCCCTCAAGCACTTCTGAAGAGAAACTTACTTTCTCAAATGTTGAGTCACACTGACTGAACCGCTTCAAAATGAGTCAATCTCGCTCTCAACTGCTTGATGGGGTTTTAATTGCATTTTAATCATGTATCCTCTCTTTCCATTGCTGCTATTGAGACACAACTCAGCAGCGCTGTGGTTGAACGCTCTTCGTGTTGTCTCCAGGTTATCGGCGGAGAACAGAAATGGCAATAAGATGAAGTTAACGTTGAGTAGCATCAGTGCAGACGTTCTGGAGATTCTCCTGGAGTTTGTTTACACCGGCTCGCTCATTATCGACTCAGCCAACGCCAAGACCTTATTGGAGGCGGCGAACAAGTTTCAGTTCAACACCTTCTGCAAAGTCTGTGTGTCTTTTCTCGGTAAGCACTTGCTATAATGTTCACCAACAACTACCATTTCTCCAAAACTGTGGTTCATCAACCAAGCATGCAATTTTTTTTTTATTGCAATGATCTTGAATGCAGTGAACTGTGACTAGCTAGTGTGACTTTAGATTTCCATAGTGTTTAAAACATAAGCTTAAATCACTTTAAGGTGTGTTCACTCATAAAAGAACATGAAGCCTATTTTTAGGGCAGTTAAGATTATCTTCATGACATTAATCCACGTTTTACCCCCCAATTCTAATTTTCACATTGTAAAAAATTTTTTTTGTTCATTTAAATTAAGTATTTATACATGACTGTAGTACTCTCTTGTTGCTGCCTTTCATTTAAGCTCATTTTAATTAAAAAAAAATAATAATTGTAGAACAGCGTCTTATTCACTGGAATACTTGTAAAAAAAATGACTGTGTTACAGTAATGAGAAACATCAATTGTAATAGTAAAAGTAAAACGTTCACATGTGTTACGAAAAGTAGAATTGGGGGGTAAAATGTACTTACGTGTCCTAAAAAATAATATAATAATGCAAAAATAACCTTGCTTCATAAAATGGCAATAGTGTTCATTTTCTTTTTGCTAAATGTCATTTCAGATTTATTTATTTATTTGTGTTGATTTTGGGTTAAATATGACTAGGACATTTTTCTTAACAGGTTTTGTGAGAATCGCTCATCACATTTAACTTGCACTCATTGACAAATTTTAACTATGACCATTTAAAGAGATGTGTACATTTCTGTTGACTGTAATATACTGGAACTTCATTCATGGTGAATTTGTTTTGGGATTATTTATTCAAGTCCAGATATCACACTCTGTGCCAGAGGCTTGTGTTATGTTGTTTGACAGATGTGCACAGCACACACACACACACACACACACACACACTGTGGACCGAAGAGAGTCAGAAATATTGTTTATCATTACTGGAGTCATACTAACTCTTACACTGGTTGCAGATGGTCTCCTGACAATAGATGTACTGCAATTTCTAGTAAACTGAATGCTTGTAGTAATAATTAAGTCAGATGTTGCACCATGAGTTACACTCTGAGGATTCAGTCCATACATATTTCAGCATCAGAATCATGTCAGACGGCTGTGTTCAGAGTTTTGCACCATTCAGAACCGAATTGAGAATACCTGTCTGAGCTTGCAAACAGGATGCAAAATTGTAATTTAAATGTGAATTTATGGAAGTTGAAAAAGAATGAAACTCAAAGTCATTTTTAGTAATACATTTTATTTTGCAGTATGAATTACCCATAAACATGTTCTCATATCAAACATAATATGATAATATTAATCAATATTTGAAATGCCAACTAATATTTTATTTATCATTTAATATTTTTAATGAACTATTTGTGTTTAATTAACTAATTCTATTGAATTATGTTTAATTAAAAAAAAAAAAAATATATATATATATATATATATATATATATATATATATATATATATATATATATATATAAAACTTTATATTTAATTAACTTTCATTTTATTAGAAGGTGACATTTACTATAGGGATGTATTCATTAACATTAGTAAATGCATTTGGTGAACAATATTTACAGCATTTATTACTCTTGATTAATGTTAATTTTGTTAAATATATTATTGTTCTTTATTAGTTAGTTTTAGTTCATTATGTTTAATTAATGTTAACATTCACTGTTTTTAATTTTAGAAATGAATTAGTATATGATGAAATTAGCTTTAACCGTGATTAATACATGCTGTAAAAACGTAATTACTAATAAACTAATAACATGTAATTAATACTGTTTCATCATGTATTAATTTTGGTTAAAGTTATTTTTTAAATTTGGTAACACTTTACAGTAAGGTTGTATTCATTAACATTAGTTAACTACATTAATATCTTTTCAGAAATTATTATTGTTGCTTAATGTTAATTTCAGCATATACCAATACATTTTTAAAATTAAAAGTTGTATATTTTAACTTTAGTTAATTCATTATGAATTGACGTGTCATGTTCTATCAATGAACAATTGTATATTTACAATTAAAAAGTAAAAATTAATCAAGAAATATATATAGTTAGATAAAAAATATTTTATCCTATTTTTAAGATTCACACATTTCAATTTCATAATAAAGTTCCATCTAATTTAATTGTGTAATTTATTTTTTTGTTTATTTATTTTTTTATTATTTATTATTTTATTTTATTTTATTTTTAGGAATTTGGTTAAAGATTACGCAATAAAATTTGATGGAATTTTGTTATGAAATTGAAATCTTAAAAACAGACTATTTTTTTTAAGAATAATAAATACTGTAAAAACGTGTTGTTTATTGTTAGTCCATGATACCTAAAGTATTTACTAATGTTAACAAATCTAATCTTATTGTAAAGTGTTACCGTGAATATTGACAATAGTTAAAGCAATCATAGACTAACGTTAACTAAGTGAAAAATAAGTAAGAAATAATTGACGACAGACCATTGAATTGTTGAAAAAGAATGCACACCCAAGATGGTAATGCGGTCACGATGTGCAGCGGAGTGTGCATTATTTTTAAACAATTCAACGGGCCGGAGTCAATTATTCCACTTATACCATGGTTACCAGACCTTAAGACATCGTTCAGGGTTTTATCTCAAGATATTTTCTGTTTTTTGTCCCTAAAACGCTCTTATGAGAGGAACTACTTTCTTTCGCCACAGATTCAGCATCTTGCTTTAATACAGTCCGAGCCTTCGTTGCTAGTTCAAAAACGTCACTTTAGAACTAGCAACGGAGGATGCGCTGCTTTTTGGCATTGGAGTAACAAGGTAGTGCGTGTGTGTGTGCACGAGTGAGAGAGAGAGGGGGGGAGGGGTAGCGCGGTGCTTTCCATTATAGCTATGTGAGGCTGGTTATGGCGAAATACATTGAAACATAAAAAGTTTCACATTTTAAAAGTTATTTCGGATAATAGAAACTGTTGTATTGATAAAGTCTCGGGGGTGTGGCTCTATTTGTTGGTCACAACACGAGACTCAATATATGTGTGTGTGTGTGTGTGTGTGTGTGTGTGTGTGTGTGTGTGAGCGCGCATATGTATGAGTGTGAGTGTGTGTAAGTGCGAGGGAGACGAGGGAGCACGAGGGCTCTTTTTAACCGAAATTGAAATAAATTTAGGATATTTTAGACATTGTTTGACATTCTTAACCAATTTACTTTAACCAATGTCTTTGTTTTAATTGGTTATTTTGTTGTGGTAGCCTGTAGGGCTCTTTGAAATAACTGAAATAATTTGGCGAAGTGATATGGAACCGTTATGCGGTCAAGAACTACCGAAACTACTTCAACTACTGGAACTACTTCATAGTTGTGCGTTTACTTGAAAAATAATTGCACACCTTAGAATGTCCATGAACCAATCAGAATCAAGCATTCAAGAGACCCGTGGTATTATACTGTATATTTGCAAATTAATATTAACCATGTTAACTAATGAAGTTAAATAATGTTAACGAATACAACCTTATTGTAAAGTGTTACCTATAAGTAATACAGAATTAATGGACTACACTTTTCTGCTCAGTGTTTATTATTATTACACTTGTGTGGTAATAGCTCAAATATTTGAATTCAAATTTAAAATCTATTTTGATGGTTGTGTTAATTTTTTTTTACATTATTGAACATACGAAACATGTCTAGTCAGCTAAGAAAAATGTATTCTACTGGGAATAAATCATGGCATAATTAGTCTAAATTAATGATCAAATTAATTATGCATTTTTGGAGCGAATTTGGTTGTAGAATGTGATCGTCACTCCCATAAATAACCGAACAGTGTGTACAGAACAAGATTTTTGTGGATTGAATTTGGTTGAAAGAAAGCAGTTGCCACACAAAACTAGATTAAGCACAATGAAGAGGAGTGACAACTGAATTAGCTGCAGTGTGAACGAGGCCATATCTATTTTGAAGGAATTAAAGTAAACTGGGTGTTTCCTTCCAATTTCTGATGACAAAGTGACTTCTTATTGTCAATGTATTTGACAGCACTGAAATGAAATGAGAGTAATTTAAACACTTTTTGTCACTGTCATGAATTACTCCTTTTTAGATTGGGTGTTGATAAGACAGGTGCCAGGAATGTGAATAATGAGTTTGGCTTTAGAGTCAAAAAGTCAGTGTTGGCAGCTTTGACAGCCCTGGTTTGGTTTATTCTGTCTCTAGTGCTTCTGTTCCCATCCAACCCTGGGATCCAGAGCTTTTTAATCTATCAGCACCTCGATGACTATGAAATGATGTTTTCTCCTGTTGGGATTCACTGGAGGGATCCGTCTACTTCACAGTACTAAAGTTTGAAATGCAAAATAGAAATGGGCCAGACAAAATTTTTAGAAGTTTCTTGCCAGCGCGGCCATTTCAGATAAGCGGTATGACACTTGAATGTGTATGATAAGTTAATGCTCTTCAAAGGAGGAGTGTGGGTTTTGAAAATCAGGTTTTGTGCCTTCGATATGTCTTGTTGCGTCAAGGTTTCGTCATTGAGCATGCACCCTATTCTAATACCACCAAAAATGATCTTTTTTTTTTAAAATCTGATACCACAAGTTTTACATGAGATTTGAAATCATCAGCTTATTCGCTGCTTTTAACATCAAAGCATAAACAGTCAAGTGCACAACACTTGCACACATTGGTAAAGTCAGTAAAAAT
Source organism: Myxocyprinus asiaticus (assembly GCF_019703515.2). Taxonomy (NCBI): domain Eukaryota; kingdom Metazoa; phylum Chordata; class Actinopteri; order Cypriniformes; family Catostomidae; genus Myxocyprinus; species Myxocyprinus asiaticus. The sequence goes on along the minus strand of NC_059360.1, from coordinate 46,607,046 downwards.
GGCGAAAAGGTGTTTACATGAAATGTAATTGGCAAAGCTAAGTGTGCCGATTGGTTTTTGCTTAAATCGTGTGAAATTACCCCGATAAAGGAACGTCATTTAATGCGTTTACATGATCACACATGTTGTGGGCTTATTAAGCATAATCGGTGTAAGATCGTACATGGGTACACAGAGTTGTGCAAGATTCAGAATTTCAGAATTAACTTCCTTTCAATTCATGAGTTGAAATTCGAATGGAATGGGCCATGCCCCACAGGAAGTTGAATTTTCTGAATTGCAGTTCAAAGACATTCAACATAGTCACACTACACAATTTCATTAGTCCATGACACATTTTGTGACATAAATAATAACGTTATTATTTTTGACCAAGTATGCCTATTAATTCCCTAATAGGTTGAATTATAATTTTTACTTATAGACATAACATTTCTCTAAAAAAAATATAGATTCAAAATTTGAATCCTATAAATTAAGTGTTCTTCCACTGTAGTCCATAAAATAAAAATGTTTTAAATAGAGTGAAATAAATGAAATACAAATGTCTATAGGTGGCATTTTGAACATTATTACATTTTATATATATATATACAGTACTGTGCAATAGTCTTTAGTCTTTAGGTGGTTATTTATATCTTCAGCTTTAGTGTGTCAGTAGGAAATATAAATTTTAGACTCCCAACCATCCCCCCACTGAACATCATGTCAGTCTGAGATTACATAAAGAGACAGAAGCAATTGAGACAGCCTAAACAGATAGAAGAACTGTGGTGAATTCTCCAAGAAGCTTGGAACATCCTATCTGCCAACAACCAAGAAAAACTGTGTCCAGGTGTACCTAGGAGAATTGGTGCTGTTTTAAAGGCAAAGGTGGTCACACCAAATATTGATTTAGCTTTTTTATGTTTACTGGACTTTATATGGTGTTAACTGATAAATGAAAACTATTTATGGCATTATTTTTTGAAGACATCCTCACTATGCAACATTTTTCACAAGTGCCTAAAACTTTTGCACAGTACTGTATATATTACTGATTATTAATAATGTAAATAGAGATGTGTTTGCAGAACTTAAGGAAAGTTTGCTTTTTTAAAGTTGAATTAATCTACTTCATTTTAAGGAAATTAACTGAACTCAAAATGTCATCCTGTTCTGACTTTTACACATTAGCTGTGATATTACATATTCATTTTACACATTAAACAATGTCATATTTAAAGTAACTTTAAGAAGAGTTCTTAAACTCTGCCAACTTAGTCCTGTGACAGTTTCTTCCAATATTTACATGGTTTTCAACTGTTTAATATTCTGAGCATCTCATATACATTTCTATAAATGTATTTCTTGCATGCACTTGATGTCTTAAACCAATAATATCACATTTACTCATCACATGAACATATATGTATAATGTATACTGTATGTATTTTAAAATGCCATGCTCAGACCTCGACACTTGATACATAAATCACGACATGGTTATATGGTTATAATTTTATTAGAGAAACAAATTAATCCTGACATCGCAAAACAACGTTACCTGCCGTGACAACAAATTCAACAATAACATTGTAAATAAAACCATGCAAATGGCCAAACAATGGAACCATATTATTCATTTTCCAGTGCATGCTGGGAAGAGGGTAAATGGGACTGAACCACATAAACATTTTGTGTAGGCCAATTTGAACTCTCATTACTTGCATTACTTGTATTCCTGCAAGTTGCAACAATAATCAAGTAAATATTTTAATGGTTTTTTTAGCATTGGTCACTTGATCTAAGAACTTTTTTTTTTTTTTTTTTTTTTTTTTAAGTGATTCTGGAAACACCCCATTTGTTATGCATATGATATAGTATAACATGTTTCATGTTATACTAAAAAAAAAAAAAAAAAAAAAATATGTATTATTAAAAAAATAAACTTAAAAAGAGACAAGTTGTATTTCATTCCATTTTAATTCTACTTGAAATAAAATACACCCTTGAAATAAAATTGTATTTAAAAGTCATCATTTCAATTATGTTAAGGCAACTTAATTTTAACTGTTTTCAGCTTTTTGCCAAACATGTTGTATTGCAAGTGTAACATGCTGAGATCTTGTAGACTCAGTTATAGATCATCTTGCAGATGAATTATAAAGCTTTTCAACTAGATATGCAGGGTCCATAAAATCCAACATAACCTTTATGACGGTGACACTCAACAATCACATATTTATTGAAATAGATGCACTCACATAACGCAAACCTCAAAAGGACAAAAAAACACCACCAGTGCAAATATCACAATAAAAGGCAAAGACATGAATTTGCCATTTTTTTTCTCACAGTGCATGCAGGGAACCTGTCATTACATGCACATCTGGTTAGGGCCAATTAAAAATATTTAAGTTGTCCCAGTGCAAATGGATTTAGTGTAATTGGTTGCATGCAATTAAATTAATTTGAAACAAAAATGTTCAAGAATTATGTTACATTTGCTCATTTTAAATAACTAATTTCAACAAGAAGCAAAAATCAATTATTTAAGGGTTTTATCTTTTTTCTGCTAGCTGCTTGTGATATCATGCTCGCCTGTTCAGATGTAACACACTTGGATAAATGTAATCTGCCAAACACCTTCCCCAAGCCTCTTATTGGTTAGGATTTTCGGGTTAGTTTCCCAGCTGATGTTAGCGTGCATGTGTGTGGTTTTCTTTTATAGAGAAACAGTTAACGGCCAGTAACTGTCTTGGCGTTTTGGAGATGGCGGAGGCGATGCAGTGCACAGAACTTCACAACATGGCAAAAGCGTTCGCTCTGCAGAACTTCCCTGATGTTGCCAGTCAAGAGGAGATCCTGAACATTTCCAAAGAAGATCTGGTTAGCTATATGTCCAACGACAGCCTGAACACTAAAGCTGAGGAGCTGGTCTATGAGACGGTCATCAAATGGATTAGAAAGGATCGTGGCAACAGAGTTCAGGTAGGAAAGCAGAGCTAGTGCATCTTTGAATCCAAATCCTGGTCATTGATGTTGATATTTCCAACCATCCTCCAACTATCCAGCCCAGTCTCAGAAACCAAATTTGTCCTTTTATCATAAGTTTGTGCATTATTTTGGAGGAAACCATAAAGCCTTGGTTATCTTTGGATATTATAATATTTGAAGGACTTAAATCTGAGTAATTTCTGAATGGTTTTTGACATAACTTTGTAGTTCAAGATACACCATAATGAGTTTTGTTGTAATTTAGGTTCGGTGGGGACTTAGGATGGACCCCACCGAACCTCACCGAAATGACCTGCCGGTTGAACAGTGATGCACATCATTGATCTCTGCCTGCATCACCTTTGTCTAATGATGGACTACACTCTTGAAATGGAATACATAGACTATCATTTAATTGCCAATAAAAGCCTTCATCAGCCAACTAACAACTAACAATGCATCTATGTGAACTTCTGCAGTTAATCCAGGATGAACTTCAAAAACATTAGTCATTAATCTTACAGTTAATTAAAAAATCTTTTTTTTTTTTTTTTTAAACACTGGACCTTAACACTTACTTAGTTACTTAGGAACTGTTAAGGGACCGGAATCGTTAATCATTCAATTCCTTGCGATTCCCATCCCTACAGATGAATTTCAGAGCAAGTCTTCGGCCAGATGTTGTGACCGAGTGTGTCGGCAAAATGGAATAAAAACAAAATGTCCTTCTCTGCCTGTTAAATCAGAATGACAAGATTAAAACACTGCTTTGCTTAGTGAGTAATCAATTTCAGAAAATTTGCTTTCCATCCTGAATGTTCTTTTTTCTTCAGTAGACTCTAGTGATGTTCATATCTGTGGAAGTTTCCAGAATCGGTTGCTGTCAAAGGAGCCCGGTAATACGCAAGGCGAATGATTTGAGATGTCACGCTCATGCTTCGCATGTGAAGAGATTACCACCCTGAGATGTGTTTACGGAGCATGCCGTCGTTTCTTCACGTTAAATCTACTAAAAGCCGCTTGATTACATGCTGTAATCTAGCAGAAAAGAGGGGAGCTGACTTGGCAAATGGCATGCGCTCAGAATAAATCTCGCTTCTGTACACAGGAAGCATATCATTCTGACTACAGCTAGTCGATGGAGCTGTATTTCTACTTAAAAAGTCAATTCCTCACTATAGAAATGCAGGCTAAGATGTATTTGTTCCTTACAGAATGTCAATTAAACCTTTTGACTGGTGACCACAAAGTACCATTGGCTAGAATTCTCTAGCTCTGTCAGAAAAAGTAAACCACCATGGCTTTTGTCCAAAACCTAGTGAGCTGCCTACCTAGGAAGCATTTTAAGGCATCGATTTTAAGGCATGAGGGCTGTTCCAAACTGAATGCAGCATAATTATGCTTCCTTCTTAGATACCTTTTATTAGACTGCATCATTTGTATCCTTTGTTGAGAAGGCAATCCCAGAATGCTTTGTGGCGAGCATTTCAAATCTTTCACTTACAGTATGAGGATTCATTTCAGGTAAGATGGTGCCTTAGAAGATAGCTGTCTATGTAGGCAGTATATTTAGCAAGAAAGGTTACAATGCTTTAGAACAGAGCACATGACAGTTTCCATCAAAAAGCTAACAAGCAGCTTTTTCCCAGTTTGACAGCAATAACTTTTGTTGCTGTCAGCGAAGAGGTATAAACAATATGTAAGCATACTGCTAAACGGTGTATTTGTAAAGTGTAGTGTGTAATTTATTATATTTTTTTTTTCAGAGCCCCTTAGAAGATTTTCTCTGCAATAAGTTTTGCATTTCCTCACAATAGTTTACATTCCTTCACAATAGTTTGCGTTCCCTCACAATACATTTTTCATTCCCTCACACTAGTTTGTGTTCCTTTGCAATAAGCTTTTGTTCCCTCGCAATACGATTTGTTCCCTTCCAGCAGGTTTTCTGGTCCCTCGCTATAAAGTGTGTTCCTTTCTGGAACCATATTTTAACCATGATATTCATAGTACAATCATCATAATTATAAAGGAAAGCCAAAACCATGATAATAAAAATCATAATAATTCTGCAAAAAAATGAAACAAAAAAGCAATGAGTATATTCCCTTAGGGATGCTCAAACAAAAGGAGTAATGTTTTGATATATTCTTAGTACACTTTTTCAGAAAGTCAGCCTACAGATGGCTTTCTTCAAGTTGTCTTGACATATTAAACTGGGATAGGAGAAAGTATTTTAACATCTAAAAAATTACACATCACCTTTATGTTTCTAAACAGTTAACACTTTTTGACATTTTGTGGTATTGCTAATTAAGATGTAGCATGAGTTTCATTATTTATATGTCATAGGATGAAACTGTCCCTGTAGCTGGATTTCATCATGTTAGACTTGAGTGAAATGTGTACAGGAGTGGCTACAGTCTGCAGATATCTACCTACTCAATATATTTGCTTTCAAAAGTCGGCTAGCCAATTGAGCACACTGTTTGGAGTGTGTGAAGCATCACTGTGTAACTAAATAAAATTGCACGAGAAGGAAGCAATAAAGATTGATGCGGTGACCTCGTGTTTATTTGGCTTTGCGTTGTCTCCACTGAGAAGAAGTAGGAGAGGAAATCAATCTGAATTCGGACTGAAATGAGCTCCAGTACTTCATGCGGTTCCCCTGAGGTTTAGCCAATGAAATCAGAAATCCAGCATGGCACTCATGCAGAACTCAAGAAAAAAAAAAGCTCCTTCTTTATTTACACTCTTTGGGGCACTCTCTGTCTTTGTCTTTTTACTCTTCTTTCATTCTGCGTATCGAACAGTTTCTCCGCAGTTTGACGGACCAGTACATAAATCACACATTGCAACATGCTGTTACAGCTTTATTCGTGTGCCTCCTTTGACAGGTCTAAATATGGGGTTTTTGGTGCCGCTGAATACATTTGGACTTTTATATTATGAGTGAATGAAAAGTAAAGAGTTTTAAATCCCGAAAGCTTAATCATTTTGAAATATAGCCTCACAGTGTTGGAAAAGATACAGTATTTGAACACTATCAGAACAATTTTGGTTGTAAGGCTTTTTTCAGAATCAGAATCAGAATCAGAATGAGCTTTATTGCCAAGTATGCTTACACATACAAGGAATTTGTCTTGGTTACAGGAGCTTCCAGTACACAACAATACAAAAACAGCAATAAGACTTTTAAAAAATAATTAAAATTGAATAAAAAAAATAGATAAATATTAAAAAAGAAAAAAGTATATATAGAATACACAATAGACTCTCTCTCTCTCTCTCTCTCTCTCTCTCTCTCTATATATATATATATATAAACATACATACATACATATACACACACACACACACACACACACACATATATATATATATATATATATATATATATATATATACATACACACATACATACATATACATATATATGCACACACATGCACATATACACATACATACACATATATGAATATATATACATACATATACATACATACATGCATACACACACACACACACACACACACACACACATACGTAGTGCAAATCTAAATACAAATCGGTTATGTACAGTGCAAGGGAATGTAATGGCAGAAGAGGTAGGATGTGTTGGATAATATAAAAAGACTAAGCTGTGTATTGCACATTAATTATTGCTCAAAGGGGCAGTTTTAACTGTTCATGAGATGGATAGCCTGGGGGAAAAAAGTGTTCCTGTGCCTGATGGTTCTGGTGCTCAGAGCTCTGAAGTGTTGTCCAGAAGGCAACAGTTCAAAAAGGTAGTGGGCAGGGTGAGTGGGGTCCAGAGTGATTTATCCAGCCTTTTTCCTCAATCTGGAAGTGTATAGTTCTTGAAGGAGGGGGTAGGGGGCAACCAATAATCCTCTCAGCAGTTTGAACTGTCCTTTGTTGTCTTCTGATGTCTGATTTCATAGCTGAACCAAACCAGACAGTTATTGAACTGCAGAAGACAGACTCAATGACTGCTGAGTAAAACTGTATCAGCAGCACCTGTGGCAGGTTGAACTTCCTCAACTGGCGAAGGAAGTACAACCTCTGCTGGGACTTTTTCACAATGGAGTCAATGTGGGTCTCCCACTTCAGGTCCTGTGAGATGGTAGTGCCCAGGAACCTGAATGACTCCACTGCTGCCACAGTGCTGTTTAGAATGGTGAGGGGGGTCAGTGTTGGGGGGTTCCTCCTAAAGTCCACAATCATTTCCACCATTTTGAGCATGTTCAGCTCAAGGTTGTTTTGACTGCACCAGACAACCAGCTGTTTAAACTCCCTTCTGTATGCAGACTCATTGTTATCTCGGATGAGGCTGATGACAGTGGTGTCATCTGCAAACTTCAGGAGCTTGACAGAGGCGATGCAGTCGTTGGTGTAGAGGGAGAAGAGTAGTGGGGAGAGCACACATCCCTGGGGGGCACCAGTGCTGATTGTACAGGTGCTGGAAGTGAATTTCCCCTGTCTCACAAGCTGCTGCCTGTCTGTCAGAAAGCTGGTAATACACTGACAGATAGACATGGGAACAGAGAGTTGGTGTAATTTAGTCTGGAGAATAGCTGGGATAATGGTGCTGAAAGCCGAACTGAAGTCCACAAAAAGGATCCTTGCCTATGTCCCTGGTCTGTCCAGGTGTTGCAGGATATGATGCAATCCCATGTTGACTGCATCATCCACAGACCTGTTTGCTCGATAAGCAAATTGAAGGAGATCTAGAAAGGGTCCAGTGATGTCCTTCAGGTTGGCCAACACCAGTCTCTCAAATTACTTCATGTCCACAGACTTCAGGGCGACAGGTCTGTAGTCATTAAGTCCTGTGATTTTTGGTTTCTTTGGGATGGGGATGATAGTGGTACGTTTGAAGCAGCATGGGATTTCACACTGCTCCAGTGATCTATTGAAAATCTGTGTGAAGATGGGGGCCAGCTGGTTAGCACAGGATCTAAGCAGGTGAAACGCCATCTGGGCCCTGTGATTTCCTTATCCTTTGTTTTAGAAAGACGTGGCTCACATCATCTTCACAGATCTTAAGTGCAGGTTGAGTATCAGGAGGGGGGAGGAGGGGGGTTGCAGGAGGTGTTGATGTTTGTGTGAAGTGAAGGTCAGAGTGGTTGTGGGGTGTGAGATTGGGCCTTTCAAATTTACAGTAGAACACATTCAGGTCATCAGCCAGTTGTTGGTCCACCACAGGGTTGGGGTAGGAGTCCTGTAATTCGTAAGTTCTTTCATGCTACTCCACACTGATGCAGGGTCTTTAGCTGAAAACTTGTTTTTCAGCTTCTCAGCTTGCCTTGTGTTTCCCAAAGCTACAGTAATTGCTGTTTTATGAATGCCTTTGTTCTTTTGTTATGCCATAATTAACTTCAGTTAGTGGGTTCAGATTCTGCTTTAATATGAAATACACACTCTGTAATTAAGTCAACCAAAAAAGAATAATCTTTTCATGGGGGTTCTTCCAAGAATATTCTACTTACTTGTATAGCAATGCAAGTGTTTGGCATGTACTGGTCACTGAAGTTGCTAGTTTACAATCCAGTGAGGGGTCTGTTTCTCAGACTAGACTCTGATGTACTTGTCCACTTGTGTAGTGCATCAGGGCTGTTCTCACCCCTCTCTGTCCTAGTTAGTAACTGATTTCTTCTTTCGAGACAGTTGTGCATGGAATAGCCCTTCATCTCTCAAAAAATGATGAATTTCAGGAGAAATGTGTTTGTTTGTTTTTAAATCTTAAAAATCTAAATTTGACTTGCAAGTATAAATTGACTTATACGATCCAATACATCAGCAACTGGAAAAAAGACACAGCATTGCCATGTCTGCTATTCATTATGTAGCACAACTGTTTTCATCTGTTCAAACAAAAATAAATATTGAGTACCAAATTAGCACATTAGAATGGTTTCTTAAGGATTATGTGACATGTTATTTTTCTGTTTACTGGTGTTTATCAGGCTGTTTTTGTTGTTTATATCTGGCTGTTTTTGGTGTTTATTTCTGGCTGTGTTTTGTGTTTATATCTGGCTGTTTTTGGCATTTATATCAGGCTGTTTTTGTTGTTTATATCTGGCTGGGTTTGTTGTTTATATCAAGCTGTTTTTAGTGTTTATTTCTGGCTCATTTTAGTGTTTGTGTCTAGCTGTGTTTTGTGTTTATATCTGACTGTTTTTGGTGTTTATATCTTGCTGTTTTTGTGTTTATGACAGGTTGTTTTTTGTGTTTATATCTGGCTTTTTTGGTGTTTATATCTGGCTGGTTTTGTTGTTTATATCAGGCTGTGGTTAGTGTTCATACCTGGTTGTTTTTGGTTGATATATCAGGCTGTTTTTGGTGTTTATAACTGGCTGTTTTCGTTTTTATATCAGGCTGCTTTTGGTGTTTATATCTGGATCTATTCATGTTTATATCAGGCTGTTATTTATGTTAGATTGTTTTTCTCTTTTGCTCCCACTGACTGATATGGCAAGCTCCAGCGCAGTCCTATTGGGTTAGTCATCCAGCAATCACTGTTCTGAGTGTTCTGAGTGAGTCTCTGGTCTCAGGTGTCTTCAGTTTTGTCTCAGTAGATTGGCTCACAGCAGGACGTCAGTCTCTTTCTTTCATCTAACAGTGTTCAGTGCACAGAGAGATCCATGAACTGGGTTGATTCCCCTCTGATCTTTACTATCAGGTTTACTGGGGTCGAATGGATGGTAAGGTTTGAATTTGATGGCTCCTCTTGAAAGAATCACACAGTTGTGTTTTCTTGTATTAAATCTGCTTTTGTGTATGTCCATATGCAAGAACATCTTATTTAAAACGTTTTAAAACACAATGTTTGTTTGGTGTTGCAGTTTTTCTAAAGACATGCTATAATGTCACATATTGTCAAATGCTTTGTTGTAGGTTTTCTTTACAGTGTTTTCTTAATGTTTTGCAGTACCTTAGAATTTCAGAAACAGGTAGCAAGATATTGGTTTGATTTGACCATTTGTGGGATGGTGTCACTTCTAGATATGTTTGTGTAATGTTGGTTCTATAGTAAAGTCAAGTCAAGTCAAGTCTAGTTGTTTATGTCTGTTTTGTTTCACATTTTATTTACGGTTTTTGGATTCCACGTTTGTAATAAACTGCACTTTGGTTCTTCACATCATCTCGTTTTTGTCTGCCTGTCATTGCCTTGCCAACCATTGTTACAGAATACCTGACCCAACCATGAACCCAGCAGTTCAACTCCTATGCCTACGTCAGGGGAATCGTCCCCAGGAGGAATATGTAGAGAACTTCTGCGCTCTGGCCTGCAGGGTCGACTTTAATGAGATTGCCCTCAAGGACTGTTTCCGTTTTGGGCTGAATGAGCTGGTCTCCTCCCTGATGCCTGATGGTTGGAGTACCTACAGCCTAACTCAGTATATCGATCTTGCCCTACTGATAAGTGGTTCACCGTTCACTGTGGGAGAGGCGGATAACGAGCCAGAGTCCCACGTTACAGCCACCAAGCCAGAGTCCCACGTCACGGCCGCCGAACCAGCATCCCACGTCACGTTCGACGAGCCAGCGTCCCACGTCACGGTCGACGAGCCAGCGTCCCACGTCATGGTCGACGAGCCAGCGTCCCACGTCACGGTCAACGATCCAGCGCCCCACGTCACGGTCGACGATCCAGCACCTCACGTCACGGTCGACGAGCCAGCATCCCACGTCACTGTCGATGAGCCAGCGACCCATGTCATGGTCGCAGAGCTTGCTCCACCTTCTACCCCAGATCCTGAGTCAGCTCCATGCCATGTCACAGTCACGCCAGAGTCAGCTCCATGCCATGTCACAGTCACGCCAGAGTCAGCTCCATGCCCTGTCACAGCCACGCCAGAGTCAGCTCCATGCCATGTCACAGCCACGCAAGAGTCAGCTCCATGCCATGTCACAGCCATGCCTCAGCCTGCTCCATGCCATGTCACAGCCATGCCTCAGCCTGCTCCATGCCATGTCACAGCAACACCTCGGCCTGCTCCATGCCATGTCACAGCAACACCTCGGCCTGCTTCATGCCATGTCACAGCAACGCCTTGGCCTCCTCTATGCCATGTCACAGCAATGCCTCGGCCTGCTCCATGCCATGTTACAGCAATGCCTGAGCCTGCACAATAACGCCTCAGTCTGCTTCACGCCATGTCACAGTCAAACCTCAGTCTGCTCCATGCCATGTGACATCCATGCTTCAGTCAGCTCCATGCCATGTCTCAGCCAAGCCCCAGACTGCTCCATGCCATGTCACAAGCAAGCCTTTGCTCCATGGTCCAGGCACGCCTCTGTTCGAAAGTCCAGGCATGCCTCCATTCCAAGGTCCAGGCACACCTCTGTTCCAAGGTCCGGGCCCACCTCTGCTCCACTGTCCAGGCCTGCCTCTGCTCCACGGTCCAGACCCACCTCTGCTCCATGGTCCAGGCCCACCTCTGCTCCACGGTCCAGGCCCGCCTCCGCTCTAGAAGCCAGCGCTCAAGCCTGCCACGGCCAGTGAGTCAGCATCCATGCCTACCATGGCCAAGTCAGGATCCTGCCGTACCATGTCACCACATCATGCCATGTAGCCACATCAAGTCACCCCACCCCCACCAGCTCCCTCACAGTGAACTTGGTGTTTATGTTTTGGGGCATTGGGAGCTGCCCCTAGTGGGGGGGATATGTCACATCTAGATGTGTTTGTGTAATGTTGGTTCTATGGTCAAGTCAAATCTAGTTGTTTCGTCTGTTTTGTTTCACACTGATTTATGGTTTTTGGATTCCACGTTTGTAATAAACTGCACTTGGGTTCTTCACATCATCTCGTCTTCGTCTGCCTGTCATTGCCTTGCCAGCCATCGTTTCAGATTGACGTTATATTCACTATACTCAAAGTGATCTGGATAAGCAGGGAGAGTTCAGGGTGTTACATTATTCATCAAACAAATGACCAATAAGTTAGTGAGGTTGGCTGGAGAGTTTATCTTACAGTATGTTCTGTTAGTCTATCAAGATAACTTTTTTCTTAACTTAATAAGTTTCAAATGTGCACTCAGTAAGTTTTTGATTATTAGTAACTGTTAGACTGTCAGACTCTAGGAAATTTTCTCTCAATTAATTCCCTTTACAGAAATCAAAATTAGCACTTCTGTAATACAATTCAAACATTTACCTCAATAAATTTTAAGACAATTTCTGTTGGGCTTTAAATAACTTGCTGTGGCTGATTGTTATGAATAATCGATAAATACATGTTTTTTAGGTCTTTGATAGTGTTGTAAAACTAAACATACATATAGATAATACTTTCATGTTTTATTTTAATTCAGTTTATTTTTGTGGTCTGTTCTGGCAGCTCTGAGAATGTACTGAGATGTTTTTCTCTCTCATTTTACATTTTTTCTTTTTTTTTGGCATTTGCTTAGTTTGTTTTAGCAGCAGAACGCCTACACCCATGCAAAATGCCTCCTACAGAAAATGACAACTTCCTAACCCAACCAAAACAGCGCTTGAGGTGACAGTGTGTAATGCATTGTCGGTTTGAAGTGGCTAAAGGATTATCTGTCTTTGTACAGCTAATGTGCTGTGGAAGTTCTTATAGAACTTCCTGTCATAATCAAATTTTGGGGGGGGGTGAAGATATAAAAACATGATTTTTTATTTTTTCCCCCACCAGCTTCAGACACCTTTAGCAGTTTTGATTTAATGAACCCTTTTGGGATGGACATGCATGATATGAATAACTCAAGATTCTGTTCGTTGTCATTTCGGACAAAAATATGGAATGTTAATACAGGACAGTTTGCAATACCCTGATACCAGAAATTTAACAGGATGGGAAAAAAAGAGCTAAAGTTTGGCTTACTCTTTCAGTTAGCATACATGAGTGTTTACCATTAAAAGTGATGTCACTTCCTGGACGAAGATGTCATTTACTAGCTTTTGTTTGCAGTGTTGGGGAGGCTACTTTGAAATTGTCATCTTAAAGTAGTTAAACTAAAGTCAAGCTATTGTTTTAAAAAATTGTTTGCTACGTTACAAGTTACTAACAAAATATAGCTAACTACATTGAAGCTATTTAAAGAAACTTTTTTTTTTTTTTTAAATATGTAGCAATCAAATATTATTTATTTCTGCAATCAGAAGTTCTGCTAGAACTTTATACTTAATATAAACTAATAAAACAGCCAATTTTATGTAAATTAATTGAAATATAGTGATAAATGTGATCAATTAGCTAAACATTCCATTTGAAAAAAGAAGGAAAAGTGATTTTAAGGCTGTGCAGGGCTAAAGTGAATTAGTGAATCATTTAGGTGAACTAGTTCATTTACATGAACCACCTGAAAGAACCGATTCATGCAACATCTACTCAAACCAAAGTAAGGGAATTCTTTAAAATCACCCCTATGTTCACTTAATTGTGATATTGTGATAAAAGAAAACACCTTTAATACATTGAGTTTAACATTTTGTTCAACATATTAAAGGAATATTCCGGGTTCAATACAAGTTAAGCTCAATCAACAGCATTTGTGGCATAATGTTGATTACCACCAAAATTAATTCTCATCCCTCCTTTTCTTAAAAAAAGCAAAAATCTGGGTTACAGTGAGGCACTTACTATGGAAGTGAATGGTGCCAATTTTAAAAAACTATTTTTAAAGATTAAAAATTTAAAAGAAGATTGAATGCAAGTGCTTTTATAAAATTATGAGCTTCACATTTCTGCCTTTAGCCTGCCGGTGGGCCTGCGAGGAAAAAAAATAATAGTCAAAATGTTAATAAATTCAGTCTTGACCAACACAAAATAGGTATCGTTTGAAAGCTTACAAGCTCTACTTTCCAATACGTGTAGGCATTATGACCAAAACTGAACAAATGCTTTGAAATTTGCAGACAAATCAGAAGTATTCCTTTTTGATCATTTATAAAATATCAAATATTATTTACATATTATTGCAATCAGTAAAAACATCAAACTCATCAAATAGCCATGATGTGTCATATGTTGTTGGAGGCACAAGGCAATCAGATGCAAAATCATTAGATTATCCACACGAAGCACAATGTTACATATGGCCACCAGGAGATGGCGCCAAGTACACGACACAGATTCAATGTTGACTCAAATGGCACAGAATGAAACTCAATCTGTGAAATCTCATTACTAAAATCATGTCTCCATGCTATGCAAACCTTTAGTCATTGTTGTGTTTGCATGTGGAATTAGTTCTTATGTACAATTATTATGTTTTATTTGTTTGGAGAGACATTTGGACACTATGATAAATTATTTTTGTATTGCTATAACTTTTTTCTCAGATACAGATGACATGACTGGAAACAAAACAAAATCAGTTTTTTGGAGCCACCTTATATATATATATATATATATATATATATATATATATATAGAGAGATATATATATATAATGTCAAATAAGGATTTTTTTTGGCTCTTTTTTTTTCAGCAGTTTCTTAGGCTGAGCGTTTCAGAATGTATAATAATCTATAACATTAAAAAAACAGAAAAATGATATTTACAGTGATACCAAACACTTGACCCTCCTGGTTTTTTTTTTTTTTTTTTTTTTTTAATAAGTAATAAGCCTTTAATTTTGGGTATGCCACTGAAACAGGAAATCTTTAAAAGACACCTTCAGAGCTTAAAGGGTTAACCCCTCAAAAACTTGTCCATATTCACTTCCATTGTTTTGCTTTTTTAAAGAAAAGGAGGGACGAGTCGAAATCAATTTTGTGGTTATCAACATTATGCGACAAGTTCTGTTGATTGAGCATAACTTGTATTGAACCCGGAATATTCATTTAAGATATACAGTATAATGGAAAATGTACTGTATAGTAAGAATGACCCAACACTTCTAGATCATGGTTTTATTACACCTCTCTCAACTGTTTCTGCCAGCTTTCTCTTTAAAAGCAATTGCTCTCGTATGACCTCAGTGCTGACTCTGGTATACAGTGAAATGCATTTTCTGAGTATTGTGATGGAGCCGTTTTCCCAGGTCATTTTTCAAAGTGAAGCACAGACTTATGTTTTATCTCAACACACAGGCATCATTAGAGACATGCCGCTGTCCGGCTCCGTGCCGGGATACATATCTCTCCATATATTCCACAGAGAGAAAAGTGCTTTCTGGACATTTTTAATCTGTCTCTTTTCAGCGCCGCAATGCTCGCCATCCATCAAAGCGCTCTCGCTGTGGCTGCGCATCAGTCTGCTGTCCTGTCGCAAGAATAAGCTCGCTGTCTACACCTCCTGTTATCTAATGTATTTTTAATGTATGGCTGTCTTTGTGTGAGTGTGTGTTGATGTGTGGATGTAGCTGTCTGGTCTCTCTTGCTCTCTCTGTGTCTTTCTTACTATCTCTCAAATGCTTTTTTTAAATTATTTCTCGGGCTGATTTTATTTATTTTTTGTTTTTTTTGTTTTTTCAGTTAAGACATTGATACATTTGACTTTTATCAATATATTTTATATGTGTCAGGTAAAGATATATTCTTTAACTAAAGATTGTTTCTTCAACTTTGGGCCCTTTAAACACTGTGGATTTCTAGAACATAAAGTCTCGTTAAAACATTTTGCACACTCTCACACATTTTTTTTAGTTTGTCTACTAACAACGTCCAACAGTGTATGTTCATGCATTACATGAGTCATTTTTGTCATGAAAATTCCCATCACAGTGTAAATTCAGCACATCTCAAATTCTGTATTACATTTAACTGGAAATTACGCTGATGTAAATGACATTTTTGACGTTTTTAAAATAAAATAATTAAATGCACTCGTTTAAATAATATTTTCACACTTTTTGCATAATTTGGCCAAATTACAGCTTGATTGGAAATGTGATATTTAAGTGATATTTAACTTGATTTTTCTATATTTTGTCTCATATTTCATCTCAAGCATGCTCTTCATTGACACTTTTGTCCAAGTACACTAACTTAAAAAAATTAAAAAAATAAATCTTTATTGGGGCAAAATTGTTCGGTGTGGTGGAATTGATGCCACAACTGTGGGACAGTCGTAATTTTTGAAAAATGTATAGAAATACATTTCACACAGTAAATATTCAAATGGTTAAAATAGGGCTTGGGTAGCTCAGCGAGTACTGACGCTGACTACCTGGAGTCGCGAGTTTGAATCCAGGGCATGCTGAGTGACTCCAGCCAGGTCTCCTAAGCAACCAAATTGGCCCCGTTGCTAGGGAGGGTAGATTCACATGGGTTAACCTCCTTGTGGTCGCTATAATGTGGTTCTTGCTCTCGGTGAGGCGCGTGGTGAGTCGTGTGTGGATGCCGCGGAGAATAGCATGAAGCCTCCACACGTGCTACTTCTCCGCGGTAACGTGCCCAACAAGCCACGTGATAAGATGCGCGGATTGACGGTCTGATTGACTGAGATTCGTCCTCCGCCACCCGGATTGAGTCACTACGCCACCACGAGGACTTAGAGTGCATTGGGAATTGGGCATTCCAAACTGGGGAGAAAAACAAATTGTTAAAATATGTTTATGTCACTCTGTGTTTAGATTATCATAGTTTTGAACATGTAATACTTTTTTCTTTTTTTTTTTTATAATGTACTTTCATAGTTATTATTAAAAGTTAAAAACAGTAAAATCTGCATTAAAAAAGTACCAATATAAACCACCAGAATTTAACACACTTTTTTTTTTTTTAGAAAACGTTAACATACTGTGCAGACTTTACTGATTTGTTTATAATTTCAAACCCATTCTAACACTTTCAAGACAAGTCATTCTCGCAATTTTAACAAATCTAAGTCCGCCAACTGAAAACATTGCCTTGGTGACATATCACACAAATCAACATTTTAAGATTTTAAGAAAAACCAAGTGTTTATGTTTGTAAGGCATAAAAAAATAATTTACGTGAACAAAGAATGTAAGAAGAGGTGATAGATTAACACTGGCCTAATGGGGCTAAAACTTTCTGTATTTTTGGGCCGTCCTTCTGATTGAGCTCTGATTTCTTTACCAAACTTCTGTGCCCTCGAGTGCAGACATGCATATACAGTACCAGGAAATCTTGAATTTCACATTCTATTAGCATCTGTTCTTTGATTCGCTCGGAGAGAGGCTTGACTTTTTGATTTATGGCTCTCATAGATAAATCTTATTTTTACAAACAGCGAAATAAACATGGCAAATCTGATTCTAGCATGTCACATCTTGCCCTGGGGATTGTTGTTTGTTGTATGACTCAAAGATAATGCGAAGGACACAGCAAGCGTGTCTGGCCTTGAAATGAAATATTAGAGAGATTATTGGAATATCAATAGGGTGACTTTAGGGGGCGAGTGTTTTCTGTTGTTGCAGGTTTTTGTTGGTTCCTGCATCTCCTGCTAGCTTCTAATTTGTTTTTACCTGATTTAGTCGAAGACAACACCTTTGACTATCTGTGTAAAGTCTGGTCCATTTTGTAGGTTACTCTGAACAAGAATCGCCCACTTAGAAAGAGAACGTATAACTAACATGTAAAGCAGCCCAGTCATGGTTTTTGTTTTGTTTTTAAGTGCTATTTAGTGAAAGGGCAAATCGGCAATCCATGATACCACAATAATACTGTAGACAAGCATGAAATAAAACTCATTCAATATAATCATTCAGCAGTCTCCATGAATTGTTGAAAAGAAATGAGCAAAAAAGGTGTGTAGAGTTTTGTGATCAGTATTTCTGTCAGTCTAAGGCCACATCCACAGTAAAGTTGAAAACCTCAGTTTTCAGAGGTCTGGCTAGCACAGTGAGTATTGATGCTGACTATCACCCCTGGAGTCGTGAGTTTGAATCCAGGGTGTGCTGAGTGACTCCAGCCAGGTCTCCTAAGCAACCAAATTGGCCCGGTTGCTAGGGAGGGTAGAGTCACATTGGGTTAACCTCCTTGTGGTCGCTATAATGTGGTTCTCACTCTCAGTGGGGCGTGTGGTGAGTTGTGCGTGGATGCCGCGGAGAATAGCATGAAGCCTCCACACGTGCTATGTCTCCGTGGTAACGTGCTCAACAAGCCACGTGATGTGTGGATTGACGTCTTAGACACGGAGGCAACTGAGATTCGTCCTCCGCCACCCGGATTGAGGTGAGTCACTACGCCACCACGAGGACATAGAGCGCATTGGGAATTGGGCATTCCAAATTGGGGAGAAAAAAAACTCAGTTTTCAGTGTCATAGCCACAATGTTTTTTCAAAATATGCAGTTTTGAAAAGTGTTTTTGAAAGTCTCCATTTTCAGTGGAGGAAAACTCCATTGTAGCTTAAATGAAACTAAATTAATGCATTTCAAACAAAAACGTATAAGTGTGGACTTGGCCTAATAGTAACAAGTACGGATGTCACAGATATACCAGGTTTCCGCAATCATGTAAAACTTTGAAATATCAGGAAATTTTACAACTGTGATTTCCAGGCCTAGAAAAGTAATGGAAAATAATACAGTTTTAAAAACGTATGGTCATTTCAGAAAATATTAATTTGTCTGGTTGTGCTTTGCTCAAAATTACTCCTGAGACCCGAGCGTGACGGCTGCATTTTCCATTTCGCTTTTTAATTTGTAACAAGTAGCCCCTAAGAAACATGTCAATAAAATAAATAAAAAATTTTTTTTGACCAAATCATTTTCCTAAAAATGTATGTCCACATATGTGGACAGCAGGACTAAGTTGAGAAATTTTAAATAATACCAAGCTAAAGAAAGTCATATTTTTTTTTATCATATCATATTTGTTTATTATGTGTCCAGGAGTGTTGATTATTCATGTTTTTGAGACGTTACAGACATGACATCAGAAATTAGCATAAATAATTATGATTTAAAGTAATGGCTAGCATCGTCCAATCATTGCCAACCATGTTAAAATAAAATGATACATTATAAATTCTGAATCTATGTACTGATTATCATTGTCACATGTCTGTTAAACATGTTGAGTGATCCAAACATCATCTGCAGCCTGAAACTGAACTTTTGATCTGATTTTATGAGTGAATGCACTTAGCTGCATAGAGTTCTATAGGATGCTCCCTTGCTCTCTATTTAGTGAATGACTTAACCTCCAGTGTGCTATCTGTCTGCACTGGTCTCAGAACAGTTCGAAATGCACCTTATTTTCATCCTAACTCCATATAAAGCCTCTGAAATCAAAATGTTTCAGTTTTTGTTTGCATTTGTTTATTCTCAATGTGTTGACGCGCAGTGAATATAGGATTATAGGATACACATTAGTGTACAATGTGTTTAGCAGCGTGGCGTTTCGCGATAAATCGCTCAAATATTAAAAACTGCATATCGAATGAAACTAGAGACTCCAATCTTTTGACTCAAACAGGTTTCAATGTAAAAACTTAATGAGGTTTCTTGCCAGATGTAGTTTTGTTGGTATTTCTCCCAAAGACAAACTCCGCTGTGGTCGGCGCCATGTTGTTTTGTCACATGACTCTGCATGTTGATACTGACAGCACAGAGACTCCTGAACTGAGATCAGTCGGTTTAAATGAATTTAAATAATGTGTTGCATATAGCGAAGCCAAAATGCAACGTCCACACAAGCGGACACGCGGTCGCACGTGGTAAAAATTATTTTTTAAGATTCTTATCCAGTAATCACAAGCGACTGGAAAAGACATGAAAATGAATTGGTCAGAAAGCGATGAAACCCCAGAATTCACTCCGAAAACAAAGCACAAAATACAGTAATGCTTATAAATGTTTTAAGAAATACTCTGGGTTCAATACAAGTTAAGCTCAATTGACAGCATTTGTGACATAATAATGATAACCACAGAAAATATTTGACTAATGCAGTTGGTTGAGCTTAACTTGTAATGAACCCGGAATATTCTTTAATTGCTACAAAGTGTCTCAAACAACTTTGGAAAATCCAGCAATTAGTTCTTCATCAGAAGCGCTCGTTGTAACATTATGGTAACTTTGTTTCCAGGAAGACTGATATTCACCCCGACTTTGTAAGTTGCAGTTTTCTGTACAGTATGGATCAGACGGTTTGTGAACGGACTGCGTGCTGTCTGAGCTCAGATGACCCCAGATTAGACCTTACAGACTTTTTACTGACATGTGTTTTTATATACGAGAGAACACATTTTAATTTAAGAAGTTTTAGAAATAATTTCCACAGCAAGAGAGAATGAAAAGTGAAAACTAAAGTTGTTTCCTCTTGTAAAGAAGAATATCTGACAGAAGTATTGAATAAAAAAACCAGTCAGTGACAGATCTCAGGAACTGAGTTTTTACTTCACAAAGATCAATAGAAATTTGATGAGTATCACACACAGGGCTCAAAAGTTCTGGCATCTCTTTTGGTTGTGTTCAGATATAGCTCTTATTTGAGCATGCTTTTACAGAAGTTTGTGATTCAAATCTTTAATAGATTCAGTGTAATGCCTCATCAGTTATGTTTCAGGATTGACAAGGCTTTAGCCATCTCTAAAATACCACCTAAATCTTAAGGATCCATTCCTGGATCAGGAATGATTGCACTCAGACTGTACTTACCTTTCTGGTTATTTAATACTGTTATGTACCGTTGAATTTGATGAATCATACATTAATCTTTTCACAATATGGTTTGTACTGCACAGAGCTTTCGTATCTTAATCTGGTATTCATTGTACCATAGTCCAGCTCCCTCATGGCTTGACATTATTGCAGATATGCTCAGCTGAGTCGTGAGCGGAGCTGCATTTGGATTCCTGGTTCATTCCCTCGAAAAACCTTGATTGGCTGAGCAGAGTCAGGCACGGGTGTAATCCAGAGGGATTTCTGCAAGGCCTGACCGCCTGCAGATAGCTAGAAACACCTTTCTTTCGCATACCATTTTTCCTTTATTTGATCCTTTTTTAACACGATGGTTGGTATTGAGGTTCTGCCTAAAATGCCAGATTGATAAGATGAATCTGAATGTGATGGTGCAGTCGGAGTCTCACCAGAGACTGTAGTAAAATGCCACCAGTACCGCCAGTGAGTCTTTGATCTACCGTATCATCTTTGTGCTTCTGGACCAATCACAGCTCACCAGACAAATTGTGCATACTTGGCACTTTCCATTGGGTATAAAATAGAGCCTGAAATCTAAAACAATTTGTCTGGTGAGCTGTTTTTTTTTTTTTTTAACAAATGGAGAGTGCAAGGATGTACTTTACCTTTAGAACATGTTGATTGAAGCAAAGGAGGTCAGGCTAAATAGTTTTGTGACCTGTTTGATTTTCTATTTGCTTTAAATTTGCCATTTTGTCAACCCTGTGACCAAATTTTTAGACATGCCTCTATATATATTTAAAATCCTGATGTGTGTGATTTGTTTTTATAGCAATACAAATTCAATAAACATGAAAATTAAATAGAAACCCCCCCCCCCCCCCCCCATCAAACTAGATAACAAGGTTGCCATAAAATTATGGCCATAAAATAAAAACAGAAAAGATCAGATGCCATTAAAAATCATTTTTATGGGGGCCTGGGTGACTATCACCCCTGGAGTCACGAGTTCGAATCCAGGGTGTGCTGAGTGACTCCAGCCAGGTCTCCTAAGCAACCAAATTGGCTCAGTTGCTAGGGAGGGTAGAGTCACATGGGGTAACCTCCTCGTGGTCGCTATAATGTGTGGTTCTTGCTCTCAGTGGGGCGCGTGGTGAGTTGTGCGTGTATGCCGTGGGGAATAGTGTAAAGCCTCCACACGTGCTATGTCTCTGTGGTAACGCGCTCAACAAGCCACGTGATAAGATTCGTGGATTGACGGCCTCGGACGTGGAGGAAACTGAGATGCGTCCTCTGCCACCTGGATTGAGGTGAGTCACTACGCCACCACGAGGACCTAGAGCACATTGGGAATTGGGCATTCCAAATTGGGGATTAAAAGGGGAGGAAAAAAATCAACTCTCTCTCTCACACACACACACACACACACACACACTCTCTCTCTCTGTCTCTCTCTCTCTCTCTCTCTCTCACACACACAAACACACTTACATATATACACACACACACACACACACACGTATGATATGTTTTAAAATAAGAGGGGAATTCCGAAACTCGTCATGTTTTGCATCAAATAAAACACAGAAATATTGATGACTTTGACTTTTTTGTACCTTAATAGTGCAACATATCCTGGGAGATACAACTCATAAAATCCCAAATATATCAAATATATCAAAAATTCCTTTGGATATGTTTTACTTAAGTACAAATGACGTAAAAGGTGACATGAAATGATTTTTTGCTAATCATTTTCCACTCTTGCCTGTTTTAGTGTTAATGAGCTTTGCAATTTCTGCAAAAAAACATGAGTTCTTAAAGTAACGTGAGTAACAGGGTTGAATGGTTGAACTTGATGAACGCTACACCAGATTTGTCAATCTAAATATTATATAAAAACTTTTAATTTTAATTTTATTTTTTAAATGAGGCTTGCAATTTCTGCAACCCTGTTATGATAATTTAGGACATGTCTGAATACAGTTTAAATATCAGATTTCTGTGTTTTAAAATAAATAAATTCATTATTTTTTTTATTTTATTTTGTTTATTTTTATTATTTTTTTTTTATATATATGCTGGAATGGGTCAAAGGAATGCAAATTTTGTCTACATTAAGTACTCTGTACTTAACTCAATATGGGCTAGCTAGTTCAGGACCAAATGTTGGTTTAAAGTTTACATAAAATTTACCATCAATTAAATAAAAATATTTGTTTTTTTCATACAGTAACTTGAGTAATTGGGTTGAATGGCTGAGCTTGAATGTGTTCAACATGCAATTTGTGTAAAAAAATAAAGAAAATGGATTTAGATTATTTACATCTTCACGGCATGCTGTAGAAAGGGTCCAAATGTCACTTTTTTAACTAATGTTACATTTTTGGTAGTAAGTAAAAAATCATGCAGTAACAAGTTGCGTGCAAAATGTGGGAAACTGCGAAATATTACATTTTTGATCATCATAGTTGCCTATTAAAGTTTTTACTACAATTAATTAAATATCAGTTCAATACATTACATTGTCAAAATTGTGACATTGTTGTATGATTTTAATAGTTAAATACATTCGAGAAGGTCAAGACCTCTGAGGTGGGACCAAAGTGTACCATATTTGTGAAAAAAGCCAAATGTGGTATGTTTTAAGTGAATCACCGTTGTTTCCATTTTCCCTTTGAAATCCAACACCACAGAGATTGCAATAAATAAAATAAAAATAAAAAACGTTGGAGAACCGCACCAGCTGTTTGCTGTGTTGTTTTGTGTTTACAAGCTTCTTCTTGTGTGGACAAAGGCCTCGCTGGAGATATACTGGTACAAGGAGACATTCCACACTGGGATTGTTCACCATGGCAACCCCTTGCCATTGACCGAGTCTAGAAAGGGACGTTTGCAAAGGATCACCTGTACATGAAGATGTTCGCACGCTCTATTATCAAACAAATGCAGCCATATAAAGCTGCCAAGCTCTGATAGCACTTTTGATTACTGTGTAATTGTTGCTCAGATGCAGTATGTGGTTTAAACTGCTCAATCAGCTTGGTCGTGAAAATGTTTTCAATCTTTTGCTTGGTTGCTTACAGTGATTCTGTTGATTGTAGCTCATCTGAAAATTAAAATGGCATTTAAATTCTAGCACTTTGGTTCTCTTTTTTACATTAGCAGTGATTGTTTGAGACAGATTCATTTGGCAGAATTTGTTTATTGGGATCTGTTTCATTTGAATGTGCATCTCGACACTCTGTAGTATCATTTGTACAGTATTTCTGTTGGAAAAGAGCTTTTTATATTTCTTGGAATTTTCTATGGAATGTATGATACATTTTTACTCTCAGTTATCCAATGTTTTTTCAGTCATTAAATAATAAAGCAGTGATTTTACCACAGTAAAAAAGTTATTGTTAGGCACGATGCAAAATGTAAAAAAGCAGCATTAGCAATAGTATGATAAAAGACGCTCATATCCAATGAAAAATTAATAAGGATGCTGATACGATACCTGATTTTCTAGATCTGCTGAGACCGATAGTTTGGTGGTTCTCCTTTTTCATGCTACCTTGTTTCAAATCACTCATATTTAATGACTTAAATGTAAATAATAACTTTATCCTCAATATCTCTACATGTTTTCCATTTGTTTAGAGCAACTGGTCTCAGTTATAAACAAAATACTGAAATAAAAAGCACATTATTAATTCGCATTAACATTGCTAACTCACTGTAACTCAATTCTGAAGAGCCTCCAGTCGGCTTATAATTAAATAGGAAGATTGCTTAATTTTCTTAATGTAAAAAAAAAAAAAAAAAAAAAGAAAGAAAAAAGTAATTGTCTGATTAAATAGTTGGCCCTGATTGTCGGCAGTTTTTAAATGTCCAGTACAGATAACTGATCAAATAACCATGATGTGTCATATGTTGTTGGAAAGCTCTCAAATAGTAGAATACAACCAGCCTATTTATTTTATGCACAGGCAAAAATATATCGAGTGATATCTAAGTATATATCTTTGACAATTATGTTGGTGTTGCTTATATGCCGCTTTTTCACTTATAACTTCACGAAAATAAATGGAACATAAATTATCACATAACATTATTTAGAGGAGGTGATTCTCTTTCAAACGAGCCCACACACAAGGTAATCAGATGCATAGATCATTAGATAATCCACATGAAGCACAGTGTTACATATGGCCACCAGGAGATGGCGCCAAGTACATGACACAGACTAAATGATGACTCAGATGGCACAGAATGAAACTCATTCTGTGAAATCTCATTACTAAAATAATGTCTGCATGCTATGCAAACCTTTAGTCATTGTTGTGTTTGCATGTGTAATTAGTTCTTATGTACAATTATTATGTTTTATTTGTTTGGAGAGGTTGTTGTATACATTTGTTAAGCATATCTCTTACTGTTTCTTATTTGTTCGATAATTTTATAAATTACTGTTGTTTGTGATGTTCTGTAGCTCCCTATTGATTTATTGTCAGAGTTCATATGTGTACTACACAGGCTTCATGTAAAGGCTGTGGTTTTCTCACCTTTTTCTAACTTTTCCTCTGTTGTCTGTATTTTCTCTTCTTCTGTCCGGTAATCCAGCATGTTTCTGAGCTGTTGGCAGTGGTCCGTCTCCCCTTCATTCATCCTAGCTATCTGCTGAATGTGGTGGACAATGAGGAGCTGATTAAATCTTCAGAGGCCTGCAGAGACCTGGTGAATGAAGCCAAACGCTACCACATGCTGCCTCATGCCCGTCAAGAGATGCAGACACCCAGAACTCGCCCGAGACTGTCGGCAGGTATGACTTTCGGCTCAACTTGAGATATTTAAGCAATATGACACTCGAAATTGGACTGTTGTACTAAATATACAGTACATGCTAATATTCAGACCAGCATGATTGTGTGATATTGCTGTTAAACAAGAAGTTAATATTAAGTTACCGCCATTTCCTTTTTTTTTTCTCCCCAATTTGGAATGCCCAATTCCCAATGCGCTCCAAGTCCTCGTGGTGGCGTAGTGACTCGCCTCAATCCGGGTGGTGGAGGACGAATCTCAGTTGCCTCCGCGTCTGAGACCGTCAATCCATGCATCTTATCACATGGCTTGTTGAGCACGTTACCGCGGAAAGGTAGCACGTATGGAGGCTTCACGCTATTCTCCGCGGCATCCACGCACAACTCACCACACGCCCCACCAAGAGCGAGAACCAATATTCAATATTACTCACGTGTATTCAAAGTGCATTTTAATACCATTTATTTGATGGTTTCACCACTTGACATTTGACAAGTCATTTAAATAAATCTTTGTAAATGTTTTCCAAAAACGTATAAAGCAACATGACCAACATTCAAGAACGGAACTATCATTATATACAGTAAAAATCTTTTTAAGATGCAATGCAGTGCACATACAGATATAGTGTTAGAGAGAAAATCCATCCTCATTTTATGCGACAGTGCCTCCACACTAACGCTGTTGAGCGGCGCATCTGTAATAGATCCACAGCACTGTCAGAAAGCTGCCAGAGCGAGCATCAACAATGGTCATCAGTGCACCTGTGCCTCTTATTACGGAGCTTTAGCCAGTGGGTAAATATCACCTGTGTGTACTTAAGACAAGCTGTGCTGCATGAATCCAAATAAATTATCATGCCGAATGACTCAGTTCACCACTGACACAGAGCTCTTCATTTATAAACCCCATATTCTTGTTATAGTAAATAGTTAAATTACAATAATCTGTTTGAGCTGTTTTTTGTTGATCCCATGCTAATAAGCCCGTGGGTCTGTGGCATACTGTTGAAAGCCACATAATTTTGACTCGTTCTTTAGTGTATGTGTGTGTATGAGGTTTTCGTAAGTGCACAAAGCACAGCGCAATGCGCTACGACCGTGCACAACGTCTTATCCAATTTACGTGTCAGTGCAAAGCTTGCACTACTGGTAATAAAGTTCATGCCCAAATTCTGAAAGTACAGAACATCAAATAATGTCCTTGACGATCACTGTTGAAGCCGTTGGTTGAAACAAAACATTATGAGATTTGTGTTACATTTTCTAGAGTTCATGGTTTATTTTTTTCAATTATTATTATTATGTTTATTGTTATGTTTAAGTCGCTGCAAAAGGGGCCGGTGGAAGAAGGAGGGAGTAAAAAGTTTGGATTTGGTATGATTTTTTTGACCATTTCGTTATTTTGATTATATTTTTGTTTTGTTTGAAGTGTAATTTGAATTTAGAAATATTTGTGGTTTCATTTATTTGTGTTTCAATAAATCATTGTCGACTGGTAGAAGTAAAGTGCGTGCCGATACAATCACTGTTAATTATAGCCATGATTTGTGTGTCAGTAGATGAAAATGATTAATAATACTTACATTCTCTGTAATTTAACGGAGCATACATCCATATCCTGTACCACATTCTCCATTCGTATAAAAGGAACGTGTCCCATTTAATAAGGACGCACAAAATAATGTAAATCCATAGTTTTATTCTTCCAATTCATTGCATACAGTCCATTTACACTACAAAATTCTTATGAATGTACTGTCTTTGTTTATATCACTGGAGCTTGACAGGGAATGGACTGTATAATAGGACGGAGACGTGCCGGGGAAAAACCACCATTGACCCGATTAGCGAATTGTGTGCGCAATTTCACCAAACCCACTTGCGCCTACACTTAGCGCACGCTTGCACGAAAATACCAAAACTTCATGGCCATGCACTTTGACTTTGGGCATTGTGCTGTGCTTAGCACTTGTGCGCTTAAAATCGGGCCCATAAGGTTGTACGTAATGATAAAAATGAGAAATCGTTAAAAGATCTATCTTTAAACACATGTATCACGTAGACTAATAGTAGAGTTTCTACAAATCAACTGACTTGAAATGTCAAGTGGTTTAACCATCAAGTAAAAGGTATTACAATAATTTCTTGCTCCTTGAATACACACGAGTATACACAATCTGAGCAATAATTCAATGTTTTCAAACATACAGTATGTTTCAAGGGAACGAATATCATGAAGTTTTCAAATGTGAAGAAGTTTTCAAATGTGCATTTTCACTAAAATGTCAAAATATCTCAGTCATGATGGTCTAAAGGAGTCCTCTCTGTTTTATGTATTTATGTATTTATTTTTCTGATCACATGACAAAAGAAAAGGTGCCTGCATGTTGGTTACACCACCTGACTTTGATTTGGTCTGTCTTTTTTTTCAAATAGTAATTCTATCTGCTTTTTTTAAAAGAAATAATATTAAAAGATTATTTCAAACTGCTTACACCAAAATGTATATTTTTACAAGAATTTCAGCTTTTAATGAGACTTTGATTTATTCTGCGCTGTACTGTGTAGAAAAACACGAAAGTAAAAGTATTAAAGTAACTGATATTAAATATACTTATGTATCAAAAGTACAAGTAAATGGCTTTAAGTTAGCGTAAGTGAACTTTTTAAAAATAAATGTCACTTTTAGACATTATCATGCATGCATCGTGTCATTATTGATTCATACCGCGGTTCCTTAGTTAAATATAAGTGGTAACTTCATTTTATTGACGTATCACACATATGAAGAGTTCTTGAGGAAAGGCAGGAGACTTGAACAAATCTTGTCGCACATAACTTCATCAGTGTTTAAAAACGTCCATAATGTTTAAGTCAAAAATGTATCAATTAATTTCTAGTGGAAAACAGATTAAAATGAACATGAACAGTCTCTTCTTTTTCCATTCTGAAGTGAAGACACAACACGCGTTCTCCAGGGTTCCCCACATGATTTTGATTCAGATTTATGAATCGATTCACTAAAGGATTTGCATTTTGAACCGATTTGACTGATTCAAAAGAATCAAATTCAAAAGATTCGACTCAAACGATTCATTTGTGAATCAGTCATCACTATTACTGAGCCGAATGCGGGGGGTTTAAAAGTGGAAATGTGAAGCTCATATTTTTGTTAAAGACGTGAATTTTTAAGTGAACAAATAGTTTGTTATTTCAACTGTTAAGCTGTTTAAATCACACTTTTGAGGAACTTTTCTAGGTGAAGGAATCTGGAAATGCATAACCGATAATTCCCGAGTGAAGTTTTCTCCATGTAAACAGTGCTTTGTGGATAATGCTTTTACACCACATTTCTTCCTTGTATCCTTGTGTGGGTACCAAGCAAAGTTAGTGGGTTTATGTCCCACCCTAATTTTTTTTTTTCTAGACAGACGAATGTAATTCCGTGTGGCACAGCTACTTACTAAATAAATAAATAAATAGACATTAAATGTTTGTTTGAGCTGAAATTATTTGCTCTTGTCAGGGACAATAATATCTGACCACGGAATGCCGCGATTAGCCAATCAGAATCTAGTATTCCAGAGAGCTGTTTAGTAATTCATAGTAGTACGTTTTCTCTTGGAAGATATTTACCACTGTTTGTGGTGGAACCAAGCTCCCATACTTTTTTTTTTGTATATATATATATATATATATATATTGGAGAGTTGTGTTGGAGAGAATGTAAATCCTGAAAGCTTCATGATTTCTTTTCATGTCCTAATCCTGCACTCTTGATTTGGAGAGCTGCAGAGGTGAGTTGGGCAGTGCCAGGCCCCCCGCTGCCAGCCTCTAATGCCAGTGTCAGCAGAAGAGAGCTGGGCACAGCGGGGTCCCTCGCACAGCAAGAGCTCCAGAGGTCGACAGAAGAGCAGAAACCTTGAGTCCTGATCCCAGACTGTCTGCTTTAGCGTGTTGCTGTAATGCATGTATGCATGTAGAAGGAGATCAGAGAGACGGTTTCTCTCGCTATCTGTGCCGATATCTCTTTGGAAGTGTGTTGTTGCAGATATCTACTGGAAGACGTTTTGATGTGGTTGATGCCGGAAAATAAGCAGTGTAGTCGTGTGGAGTTTAGTTACAGTGGTTTCTTTGGTTAAAGTAAAAGTTGGGGGGAAATTTATATTTTAAAGTATCACCTTATTTTACCTCACAATACTGTATCGATAATGGCAAAAATCTATATTTTTATGTATATTTTTACTACTCAGAGCAACACTCCTGGGGGAAAAAAACCCCCATCTTAAAACAACCTAATATGTTTTTCTGGTCTTAACTGGTTTAAGTTAGTTTTCCAGTCTGATGAGCTGAAAAGTGCCCAAAATCCCTCTAAAACCGACAGACACGACTGAAAAGGCTGGGAATCCAGCAAAGACCATAAAATCATATTAAGCTGATTTAACTTGGTTTTTGTACTGTGTATGCTCTACGCCAATGATTCTCAGTGCTTACCACAGGGGTTTTTTTTTTTGTTGTTTTTTTGAAAGATTTCAGTTTTCATCTTAAAATGTAAAGTCATTGTATGTTCTTTGTGTGGCATTCACATTAACATGCTCAAATATAAATATATAAAAATAACCCATTTACGTAGGGGAGACCGGGGCTAGTTGTCACACTTTTTTGCTCCAGTGAATCTTTCTCAGGGTTGGTTTATTTTTGAAAGTCAGTTTCTGCATTGCCACAAAAGTTTAAGTCTTGACTACTGGTAAAATACACTGGCTACCACCCCTGGAGTTCGCTAGTTCGCTAGTTCGAATCCCAGGGCATGCTGAGTGACTCCAGCCAGGTCTCCTAAGCATTGGCCCAGTTGCTAGGGAGGGTAGAGTCACATGGGGTAACCTCCTCGTGGTCGCTATAATGTGGTTTGTTCTCAGCGGGGCGCGTGGTGAATTGAGCGTGGTTGCCGCAGTGGATGGCGTGAAGCCTCCACACGCGCTATGTCTCCGTGGCAACGCGCTCAACAAGCTACATGATAAGATGCACGGGTTGACTGTCTCAGACGCAGAGGCAACTGGGATTCATCCTCCGCCACCCGGATTGAGGCAAATCACTATGCGACCACGAGGACTTAGAGCGCATTGGGAATTGGGCATTCCAAATTGGGAGAAAAAGGGGAAAAATCCCCCCCCCCCCCCCCCCAAAAAAAAATTTGAGCTTTTTCGCCATTCTTGCACAGAAAAAAAGATACATTTCGTTGAACACATGTTGACCTTTCATGACAACTTGCCCCAATAGTGGGGTGTGTTTTCACACTCGATGGGGCAAGATGTCACAATGAAACTTTTCATCAAACCAGTAGGTTTTATGTGAACATTGGGGGAGATGTGTCCCCTCCAAAAATAAAATCTACACTCACCCTCATGCCATCGCAGATGTAGGTCCATATAATGCAAGTGAATTGTGACCAGACATTTTAAACTCCTAAAAAAGCACACAAAAGCAGCATAAAAGTAATCAATATGACTCCAGTTGTAAATTCCATGTCTTCAGAAGCGATACGCTAAGTGTGGGGGAGATGCAGATCACTATTTAAGTGCTTTTATACTATAACTCTTCACATCTGAAAGTGAAAGTGAAAGTGGAGATTTAAAGGGGGGAAAAAAGGACATAAATATTGATCTGATTCTCATCCACACTTATCATATGGCTTCTGAAGACATAGATTTAACCACTGGAGTTGTATGGATTACTTTTATGTGGCCTTATGTGATTTTTGGAGCTTCAAAGCTCTGGTTTCCATTCACTTTCATTGTATGGACCTACTGAGCTGAGATATTCTTCTAAAAATCTTTGTTTGTTACTGCAGAAGAAGAAAGTCATACACATCGGAGATGGCATGAGGGCGAGTAAATGATGAGAGAAGTTTCATTTTTGGATGAACTATCCCTTTAAATTTACAACTGCATTAAATGATGTATAACAGGCTTTTCAGCTAAATTTCAAAAGCATAACAATGAAGCCCAAAACGAAAAGGGAACATACAAACATATCAAAACAATGTTTTGGCCAACAAATATTGTAAGAGATAAGTTGTATACATTTACAAGATTTTAAACACATGCGACAACCTGCCCTGATAAAAAATGTGACAACATGCCCCGATCTGACTTTCATGAAAATGAAAATAAATTTGTCTGAAGAACATATTTAAACTTAAAGCCTTCATGAAAGTATGATTATGTCTGCTTGTTTACCCAAGAGGTATCACAAAAATATCATGAAAGTGAAATTTTACTTTGGAGGGCAGAATTAACAAAAAAAAATTTCTAATTTAAGAGGATTGTGAACTAGGTGTTTGAAACCAACATATAAAATGTCCGCTAGAGAAAACCCACATTTGCCCAATTGGATTTTTGACTCCAAATCTAATTGTTACTGAAATATATCCCTTGTGACAACTAGCCCCAGTCTCCTCTATTTAAATATAACACATCAGGTTGTTCAGCTTCTGCTGAGCAGAAAACAGAAATATATATATATATTTAAAAGAGATGTTTGTTTAGATTGTATAGTAATTATGCTAATCAAATGATGGACCATATATCCAGACCCATGGTGTAGTCAAGTGCACTTTCTGCATTTTATCTATCTTTACTGGATCACACTGATGTTTTACAGTTGTGGTAGTCTGCTGCATCGTCCACACCTTAACACTCAGAACCGGCCTGCAAGATTGGGAATTGTGCAGTGCAAATTGTGTTTAGTGCTAATTTTATGGGTGTTTCTGCACTTAATTTGCATAAAGTGTAATTATACATTAAGTGAATCAGGTTGTAAAACAATGCAGACAGTGCGTGCTAATAAACAATGCTATTCTCAATTCTCAGTAGATTTACAGTATGCATGCTTTGAGTCCTTCCTCATTTTATTGGATCTCTATATTGAAAAGAATTCCACAAAGATAATAAATGTCTTCAAGGGTAATTCATTTTAGCATTTTCAGTGGCCCTTGAAAGCACAGGCGAGTATTTCGTAGATTTTTTGTAAATCTTTTTTTAAGAGGTGAATGTTGACATTTAATTTTTTCTGTTGTTACAAAGGCCTGATCCTTCCTGCCCCAGTTCAGTGTGTGTTTTTTTTTTTTTTTTTTTGACAATGTATGTCATGAATTTTAATGTGGATGATAAGATTGTGTTGAGTACTGTCAGTTCACACAAAATAATGGAGCCCGAAGCCCACAGACAAAAATCTATTTCCAGTGAGTCTGTTCTTGCTTATTTACTAATATAGAAATATACATTATTCCTGTCAAGGTATACGTTGGTAATAGTGTTCTGGAAATGTTCTGGCAGTCACTGCCGTGTTCTGAACGGCTCTCTAAACTTATAGTATATGCCTCATTTTTAGAAAGGAACATTTGTTATATCCCCAGAATTGCTATTTTTTGAGTCTTGTTATAACTTTTTGTCAGATGAAATATTTTCCTTCTACTTCTTTGAGATAGTCCATCCTTTCTTCCATATTGTTTTGTCTTCTTTGTGGTTATGTTTCAGAATAAAACACATTTCAGAGTGAAAGCATGTGAATTTATGGCATAAACAGTCAATAAGGAGACAGTGTTCTAGAGAGGAAAACTGAATGAACTGGAATTATGGTTGAAATGATAAAAATGAGAAATCTTTCAAAAATCTAGGAACACGTGTCAAGTTCATACAACTGTAATCTTTGTTTTCATGTTGATTTCATACATTTTTTAAAAACATTTAAAAATATAAAGTGGTGTAACCATCAAGTATACGGTATTAAAATACTGCCCTTTCACCTTGAATACACACAAATACAACTGCTTCACTAAATGTCTTTTGTTGTTGTGTTAAAAACCCATTTGCGACTGAGCTTTAACTTCCTGGCTGATGTCTTTAGATGATGCTTCAATATATCCACATCATTTTCCTTCCTCATGATGCCATCTATTTTATGAAGTGCACCAGTCCCTCCTGCAACAAAGCACCCCCACAACATGATACTGCCACCCCCATGCTTCATGGTTGGGATGGTGTTCTTCGGCTTGCAAGCCTCAACCTTTTTCCTCCAAACATAACGACGGTCATTATGACCAAACAGTTTAATTTGGTTTCATTAGATCAGAGGAAATTTCTCCAAAAAGTAAGATCTTTGTCCCCATGTGCACTTGCATACTGTAGTCTGGCTTTTTATGGCGGTTTTGGAGCAGTGGGTTCTTCCTTGCTGAGCAGCCTTTCAGGTTATGTCAATATAGGACTTGTTTTACTGTGGATATAGATACTTGTCTTCCTGTTTCCTCCAGCATCTTCTCAAGGTCCTTTGCTGTTGTTCTGGGATTGATTTGCACTTTTCACACCAAACTCCGTTCATCTCGAGGAGACAGAATGCGTCTCTTTCCTGAGCGGTATTATGGCTGTGTGGTCCCATGGTGTTTATACTTGCGTACTATTGTTTGTACAGATGAACGTGGTACCTTCGGACGTTTAGAAATTTCTCCCAAGGATGAACCAGACTTGTGGAGGTCTACAATTTTTTTTCTGAGGTCTTGGCTGATTTCTTTTGATTTATCCATGATGTTAAGCAATGAGGCACTGAGTTTTAAGGTACACCTCCAATCAGAAGCTAATTGGCTACTTGCCTAAAGGCTTGACATCATTTTCTGGAATTTTCCAAGCTGCTTAAAGGCACAGTTAACTTAGTGTATGTAAACTTCTAACCCACTGGAATTGTGATATAGTCAATTAAAAGTGACACAATCTGTCTGTAAACAATTGTTTTAAATAATTACTTGTGTCATGCACAAAGTTGATGTCCTAAACAACTTGCCAAAACTATAGTTTGCTAATATTAAATCTGTGGAGTGGTTAAAAAATGAGTTTGAATGACTTCAACCTAAGTGTATGTAAACGTAATTTTAAAAATGGATTTATATTTTTTATTTTTATTAAAAAAAAAAAAAACAATTAAATCATGATTTTTAAATCACGTTTTTCATTTAAACTGCTCAATAACTTGTAAAAATGTTTGTGTTTCTTAAAGTGAGGGAGAAAATGACCATTTTTGTGCACCAAGTTATTGACATTGTACTCCAAGGTACTTCGAAGAACATCATGGTATTACCATAGTACATGTCCCAAAAGTTTTTTTGTACTTTATTGTAAGTTTTCTCTGTTTCCTTTTTTTTTTTTTTTACAAGCAGAACTGTGTTTGAATGGACAGACTGAAATTCTGAGTGAGAAGTCTATATTTATGCTATTTCAGAAAAACCCACCCATAAACTCCATATAAAAACAAAGCAAGCTTTGATTGTTCACTTGTACATGTCAATCAGACGGTCTCTTCCTGTCTAAGTGGGCGGTTCTTGGCCAGAATAAGCTGCAAAGTGGACCAGACTTTATGCTGATAGTCAAAAGTCAGAGACTAGTCCAAACTGGTCCTCAGCTGGTCATTTTTGTGAATGTCACAGTGTTTGTTTCTTTTTCGATCCCTGCAGGTGTTGCCGAGGTGATCGTTCTGGTGGGGGGTCGGCAGGTCATCGGAATGAACCAGCGTTCACTGACAGTCGTCACTTGCTTCAACCCGCAGAACAACAAGTGGTACCCCCTGGCCAGCTTGCCTTTTTTCAACCGCGAGTTCTTCTCCGTCATATCAGCGGGGGATAATATCTACCTGTCAGGTAATCAAAGCGACAGCGTGTCACTTGCAGTTTGGTGCACACTGGTGTATGTTTTGTAATATTTAGCACAACACACTCAGAAAGATTGTAAAGATGGTTCTTCAGCTCTTTCTTTACGACTGGTCATGCCTTATTTGATGACGTTAAAAGATATCACCACACAGACAGTACAATAAAACCAACATTTTGCAAAGGCGATACTTTTAAAGATGTAACTGAAATATGTTAGTGTCCACGGAAAATGTTTATCTAGGTAGGATTTTTTTGTTATCAAAATGAAGATTTAAGGCTTAAATAAATGCAAATATATTAAGGGAAGTATACATTTTTTTATGTACATTCTTTATCTGGTCACTGTTTCTTTCAAGTTAAGTCACATTTTTTATTTTACTTTTAAATTTTTCAATGATCCTGCGGTGTGACAAATGCATTTTTAAAAGTACATATATTCCATGTGTCCTCACAATTATTAGTTGGTAATAAAACTGCATGCATAATAATTATAAAATGATGTGCAAAATGCAGTATAAAAGTATAGATGGAATATAAGATGTCACACAGACATAGTATTTCATGTCAGCTGCCCATCTGTACCATAATGTGCTTATGAACTGTTGCAAAAATAAAAGAAAACTTGGGGAACAAATGGGGAAATATCCCATGGTTTTGAGAGAATTTATAGCAAAAAATATTTAATATACTATATATATATATATATATATATATATATATATATATATATATATATATATATATATACAGTGGCAAGAAAAAATATGTGAACCCTTTGGAATTAGCTGGTTTTCTGTATTTAAATGTGATCTCATCTTCATTAAAGTCACAAGTATAGACAAACACAATGTGCTTAAGCTAACAACACACAAACAATTATAATCTTGTATGTCTTTATTGAACACACCCCATTAAACATTCACAGTGCTGTGGAAAAATTAAGTGAATCCCTAGGCTAAAGATGACAAAAAAAATCCTGGCATCCAGTTAATGAAACGAGATTGGAGGTGTGGGTTAGAGCTACTTTGACTTACAAAAAGCACTCAAACATTTTGAGTTTGCTTTTCACAAGAAGCATCTGCTGATGTGGACCAAGCCTCGCAAGAAAAGAGATCTCAGAAGGTCTCAGACAATCAAGGATTGTTGCTTTGCATAAAGCTTGAAAGGTTTATGAAGTTATCTTGAAGAGCTTAAATATTCATCAGTCCACAAATTGTCTATAAATGGAGACGATTTAGTACTATGGGTACTCTCCCTAGAAGTGGCCGTCCAGCTAAGATGACTCAAAGGGCACACTGCAGAATGCTCAGAATACCCTAGAATGACAGATAAAGACTTGAAGGAATGATTGAAACTGGTTAACATCTCTGTTCATGAGTTTACTATATGGATAACATTAAACAGGTATGGTGTCCATGGCAGGACACCATGAAGGAAGCCGCTGCTTTCCAACAAAAACATTGCTGTGCACCTGAAGTTTACCAAAGACCACTTTGACACTCCACAACGCTACTGGGAAAATGTTTTGTGGACTGATGAAACTAAGGTTGAATTGTTTGGAAAGAACACGCAGCAGTACGTGTGGCGTAAAAAGGGCACCACATACCAACATGAAAACATCCCAATGGTGAAGTAGGTTGGAGGGAGCATCATGATTTGGGGCTGATTTGCTGCTTCGGGGCCTGGACCGCTTGCCATCATTGAGGGAAAAATGAATTCCCAAATTTATCGAGATATCCTACAGGATAATGTCAGTGTGGCTGTGTGCCAGCTGAAGCTCAGTAGAAGTTGGGTGATGCAGCAGGACAATGACCTTAAACATCGAAGTAAATCCACTACAGAATGGCTTCAAAAAAAGAAAATCCATCTTTAGGAGTGGCTCATTTAGAGATCAGACCTTAACCCAACAGAGAATGCTGAAGAATGACCTCAAAAGAGCCGTTCAAATCAGACAACCTTTGAATGTGGCTGAGCTGAAACAGTTCTCTAAGGAAGAATATTCCAAAATTCCTTCTGAACGTTGTGCAGGTCTAGTGACTGTATTTACATTAATAACTCACCAAAATGGGCATTTTCCCAGATTTTTGTAGTGTATTTGACCATTTAACCAAAAGCATTCAATATCAAATGAGATCTCTTTGAATCCAGCTAAATCTGATTCCCTGAAAGAGACAAATGTGAGGGCTGTGTTTTGTGGTTCTCTCTCTATATCAGACTTGTATTAATGAAGGTGTGATGGTGGAGTCAGGCGGTGTGTAGGGTGTTAATGGAGACTTTAGCACTCATTTGTGTTCTGGCTTTATTCCTTCTCTAGGTGGCATGGAGTCTGGAGTCACACTGGCAGATGTGTGGTGCTATATGTCCCTGCTGGATAATTGGAATCTGGTGTCTCGGATGACAGTACCGCGTTGCCGGCACAACAGTGTGGTGTACGACGGCAAACTTTACACCATCGGAGGACTTGGAGTGGCCGGAAACCTGGATAATGTGGAAAGGTACTGTCCAACAATTCAAGTTCGCAGTTTTTGCATCCCACTTCTTTTACATACTGCTTTTTGCTCACAGTTTAGTTGGCTTTTTCTGACTCAGGGCTGGTGAATGGAAGCCATTAAATGTTGTGGATAAACATGTGGTCAGCTCTTTTTGTGCCGGTAGCTGATCTGATAATTAGATCAGTGCTGAATTATTAAGGGAGAACTTTTGCTGGCAGGTGATTGTGGCAGATGTATTGAATACATTGGATCGGGTTTCGCTGTATCTATAATGGGCCATTACACAGGGGTCACGACACAGTCACGTCTTTATAAGGAACAGAATGTGTAGACTACAAGTGATGATGATCTAAACAAATCAGATTTGGATTTGAAGACTGTTTTAAAGTTAACGCACTGGTCATGTTACAAATAAACCCATTCCCTTGAGCAGTATCACTCTTGACATGACATGAAGAATCAATTTGCACTAACATTCAATTTCTGTCTTGCTGTCTTAACTAACTGGCAGTACAGGCTGTTGTGCGATTCATTCCACATTTGTTTGGAACTCCTGTGAATTATTGAATCTTGTATTTAGAGTATATACAATGTGGTGCTGTCATTTTGACTGTCATCATAAAGTCTGGTCCACAATGCAGTATTATCTCTCCAAGAACCGCCCATTTTGAAGGGAAGTAGTTGGTTTCTATGTGGCTTTTAGGGGTGTGTAAATCTGAACCTACAGCATATGTAATAACCCAGAGCACTTGCATTATGAGTGCAATACAATATTTCCTACACTGCTCTTCAGAAACGTCACAGCAAAAGAAATTACATTGTATCTTAGTTGTGAGTTTGAAGTCTAAATCCAGTGTGACGGGGGAGAAAAACTGGGCACAGCAATAGAGCGCAACAGTCTGTTTCTGGAAGTATTTTTCCCATTAATTTTTTCCATAGGGATTTCATAAAATCATTCATAAAAGAGTTGTAAGCCATGAACTAAACCAACCAGCTCTGAGGTGAATCACAACATTACAAGCTTTGATTTAAAGCAAAACATATTTGACAATCGGCAAAACGATAAAGGTGCAAGACTGTGTACTTAACGTCTTTCATGTGGGAATGAACTACAATCCCATGAGGCACTGAGAATGATGTAATCTAATTAAAAAGGATGGAAAAAGAAAACTTGATTTAAAACAATTACATTTATTGCAAAATATTTAGTTAAATAAAAAAATATGCAAATATTGCATCTTTCACAGTGCATCACGTTGGTGGGCGGTTGCTGCAGAGCTCTTTTGGTGCACTTTGGTTGCCGCGATTCTCTGATTGGTGGATTTTTGTTCTCTTCAGGAATATGGGTAGTGTAGTTCTTCATCAGGCATTCCGCTATTAAACACAATTGTTTACATTTTAATTGAAATAGCACACTTTAACAGAAGCATATTCCATCGATTAACAACCTCAAAAGGATTTTTGCTAAATAATCAATTCCTCTATGGAGAAAGTGTTTTGTACAAGCCATTACCAATGCTTGTATTTTTAGCCTTGTTGTAATTTTCCAATTATGTCATTTTCCAAATTATATAAGTTGTCTTAAAGGGATAGTTTACCCAAATATGAAAATTCTGTCATTATTTACTCATATGCTGTTTTTTTTCCGTGGCACACAAAACGATCGTTTTGAATCTTCGCATTTATATTTTCATAGTGAATTGAGGTTGTCGAGCTCCAAAAACAGGGCTGTATGCTTACTTTCTTAGGTGTTAGCACTGGTGCTAGTGAAAAAAAAAAGAATAATAATTGGAACAAATTAAAGGGATCGTGAAGTGCTTTTTTTCATAATTTTATTATCTTCCCTGAGGTCCAGTAATAATGTTATAAAAGTTTTTTTTGCACCAAAACAATCACAATTTAGTAAAATATGATCATTTTCCACCGTGTTTTTGGCCCTCTGTCTGAAACGCTCAGTTTTGGCCTTAGCGCCTCCTTAAAACTTCATCGTAAACGCCCACTGTTCTGATTGGCTAACATCATGCAGCCCTTCAAATTCAGCAAACTCAATCGTAAGAGAATGAGCCTCGAAATTCTAAAACAAAATTGCAGGATTTACACATAACACACATCCAACACATTGCATCTGAATATATTAAATCTCAAGCACAACTGTTAACACAGGCTCAAGCTATTCTCCGCGGCATCCATGCACAACTCACCACGCACCCTACTGAGACCGAGAACCACATTATAGCAACCACGAGGAGGTTACCCCATGTGACTCTACCCACCCTAGCAACCAGGCCAATTTGGTTGCTTAGGAAGCCTGACTGGAGTCACTCAGAACAATTTGTTTTAATTATTTTATTAACATATTAATTGTAATCGTTAAGGAATAGATGACTGAAAAACCCATTTCTAGTGATGCTAGCCTATTATGAATAGCCTGTTAGAGAAATGCATTCCACTATTCTTTGAATCTCAGAAACATGCTGAAACCAAAAGCAACTTTAAGCTTGTCTTCTGGAAATGGGTTAAAATTTGTTGTTGCTTGTTATGCCTTTTATCGCAAATTCGAGTAAAGCTGTCACACTTTACAGCCGTGAAAAATGACTAAAACACCATAAGAATGAAGAATGATTATCATAGTAAATCATATGATAGCTTTGTGTGAGGAACAGAAAGAAATGTAAAGTCGTTCCTCGCTGAAAATCTTCCCCATCCAAAATGTATTGCGCAGATCTGACATCATCAAGTTTGATTACAAGACGTGTCATTTGATGTTATATGTGACATCGAATCCACTCACATTGTGCTTTGCTGCAGGTGTTTCTTTGTGTGGCAATGTTAATGAAACATGTTATATGTTCGTTGCACGGGTTTTTGGTATTAGAGCATTTTAACATTAGTTCGTTATCACAGTATGTGTGCATCAATCATTTCTGATGACAAGCTCCATAGGAAACTCCTCTTGTTGAGATGGTTTAGATGGCAAAGATATTCTCATTTTGAAGGCATTATACTCCAACTACATCAAATATACACACAAGCTCATCAAATGTCATATTTGTATCATGGTAGCTAACATTGTGCTCTCGCTCTGTGACTCCTAACCTTTTCGTCTTGAAATACCACACCCCTCGAGTCCAACCCTCTAATGGCAGCGAGGAATTGCTGTTATTCCGAGTATGTACCCCATTCAAGCGCTATTACCCACACTTACCGTTTAATTGGTCTTTGATGATAAATTCTGGTCACAAAAGTCTGTCTCACACTTTCCATCTCAGCTCTGAAATTAGTGAAGTAGAGAGAAATCGAGGAACGGCTGACAGAAAGAGAGAAAAACTAGCTTTAGGAGTTCATTTTCTCTACATGTCAAACAGTCATGGCTTTGGCACAATGCTTTGTGTCACTCGCTAAAGCATTAACTGCTACAATTAAAGCACTAAATCTGAACATTAATGTGCTCTAACGGTGGATATATGAGTTAATCGTGCACTGAATAGGAAATATTGTTTTGATTTGCACATTCAGCCAAATAACATACATTGATCATCAAGTTTATGCTTTAAAAGTCAACATGAAATCATATTTGACATAGTTTACTTTATTAATGCATGTTCTCGGTACTATAGAGCACAACAGTCTGGTTCTGGAAGTAAATCCCATTCATTTTTACTATAGGGAATACATTATAAACCCTGTAAAGCCTGACATATGAAAGAATTGTCAGAAAATTATATATATATATATATATATATATATATATTTTTTTTTTACATTAAACTTTTTTTATGTATCATATTTGATAGATTAGTCTTTAAAGGTCATTATCCTCCTGAGGCCCAGCAATTCATTTATGTGTAGGACATTTGTTATTGAAGTTTTTCTTAACCCATACATGCTACAGAGGTAAATCTTGGGGTATTATTAGAGGAATCCCTGGGCTTTTCAGAGATACCAAATGTTTGAGAGATTGACCATGACAACTTCCTCTCCTTAGTCTATAAATATGGATTGAAATGCATCACAGTTCACTTCAGCACATCAAATACAACATGAATAAAATATACTTTTTTTTTCAATAAACAATTTTTATCATACACTATATTGCCAGAAGTATTCGCTCATCTGCCTTTAGACACATATGAACTTAAGTGACATCCCATTCTTAATCCATAGGGTTTAATATGACGTCGGCCCACCCTTTGCAGCTATAACAGCTTCAACTCTTCTGGGAAGATTTTCCACAAGGTTTAGGAGTGTGTTTATGGGAATTTTTGACCATTCTTCCAGAAGCACATTTGTGAGGTCAGACACTGATGTTGGATGAGAAGGCCTGGCTCGCAGTCTTCGCTCTAATTCATCCCAAAGGTGCACTATCGGGTTAAGGTCAGGACTTAAGTTCAGTCAGTCAAGTTCTTCCACACCAAACTCGCTCATCCATGTCTTTATGGACCTGCTTTGTGCACTGGTGTGCAGTCATGTTGGAACAGGAAGGGGCCATCCCCAAACTGTTCCCACAAAGTTGGGAGCATGGAATTGTCCAAAATCTCTTGGTATGCTGAAGCATTCAGAGTTCCTTTTACTGGAACTAAGGGGCCAAACCCAGCTCCTGAAAAACAACCCCACACCATAATCCTCCCTCCACCAAACTTCACAGTTGGCACAATGCAGTCAGACAAGTGCCGTTCTCCTGGCAACCGCCAAACCCAGACTCGTCCATCAGATTGCCAGATGGAGAAGCGTGATTTGTCACTCCAGAGAACGCGTCTCCACTGCTCTAGAGTCCAGTGGCGGCGTGCTTTACACCACTGCATCCGACGCTTTGCATTGCACTTGGTGATGTATGGCTTGGATGCAGCTGCTCGGCCATGGAAACCCATTCCATGAAGCTCTCTACGCACTGTTCTTGAGCTAATCTGAAGGCCATATGAACTTTGGAGGTCTGTAGCGATTGACTCTGCAGAAAGTTGGCGACCTCTACGCACTATGCGCCTCAGCATCCGCTGACCCCGCTCTGTCATTTTACGTGGCCTACCACTTCGTGGCTGAGTTGCTGTCATTCCCAATCGCTTCCACTTTGTTATAATACCACTGACAGTTGACTGTGGAATATTTAGTAGCGAGGAAATTTCACGATTGGACTTGTTGCACAGGTGGCATCCTATCACAGTACCACGCTGGAATTCACTGAGCTCCTGAGAGCGGCCCATTCTTTCACAAATGTTTGTAGAAGCAGTCTGCATGCCTAGGTGCTTCATTTTATACACCTGTGGCCATGGAAGTGATTGGAACACCTGAATTCAATTATTTGGATGGGTGAGTGAATACTTTTGGCAATATAGTGTATGTATTTTATGCACCAAACACTATATTGACATTTAAAAAAGGGAAATTGTTAAACTTTTTTCTTTGGGTCTCAGGAACTTACAGTAAGATGACATCATAATAGCTTATAATGTAAAATAATGAGATATTTATATCGACAGAGCAGGCCGCATATATGAAAATACACAGAAATTTTAGTTCACACTTTGAAAATATATTTTAAATATATCTTATAAAATGTCAGAATTTTCAATGCTCTGTGATTTTTTATTTTATTTTTTTCAGTGGTGGTGGTGGGCATGTAATGTAATGTAATGGTGATTGAGAGATATTCCTCAAAAGTCTGTTGTATCATATTTGATACATGGATTTCAACAGGCTTTGTCAATAAAATAATATACAAAATTTTAACCAAGCACAAGTTGCTTACATTTAGCAAATACTCATTTTTAAATATCAATTACAATATAATCATTAGTCACTTTTACTTTATTAAAATCACCAAAGATTTCACATTAAAAAAAAAACTGGTGCATGTAATACAAAAGCGTACATTTTTGGAAAATTTATAAAATATTTTTACATCAAGAAATGCCTAGAAAAGTCCACGGTGGAAGCAGACATCTAGTACATTGCAGACAACCGGATTTTCGGCAAAATTTTGATTATGTTAATGATGCACAGGCTTTAGAATATAGCATATCAAATTTGATACAGGCGGCGTTATAGGGTTAATGATAACGTATAAACCTTTAAAGACAGACCTACCGTGATCTCCGCGGTTGTTAATCA
The DNA here is from genome assembly GCF_019703515.2 of Myxocyprinus asiaticus. Lineage (NCBI taxonomy): Eukaryota > Metazoa > Chordata > Actinopteri > Cypriniformes > Catostomidae > Myxocyprinus > Myxocyprinus asiaticus. The sequence continues at coordinate 46,563,435 of NC_059360.1, read as the reverse complement.
ATGGAATATTATTCTTTTGAAGCCATCAGTCTGCGTTATTTCAACTTCATTTAAAAAACAAAAAAAATAATGTGATCAATAGTGGCATTTGCACTAAATAACTACTCTACCCATGATCTTGAAGGGAAACAATCCACCAATCAGAGAATCGGGGCGAACAAAGAACGGCAAAAGTGCTCTGCAGCGACCGCCCGCTCAGATGACGCACTGTGGATGACACAATTGAGCATTTTTTTACTAAACTCATGTTGCGAGTAGTTACCAGAACATTGCTTTGCTGTTGATAAGGTATTCAAAGTAGTTTTTAGCACATTGCTATGTGGTTACTATGATCTATTAGGTGGTTTCTATGATGTTCTGGGTGACTGCAAGGGTGTTGCTGCTATAGGTATTTGCTGGGGTGTTCTGAGTGTTTTTAGTGCATTGTTAGATGGTTGCTAGGGTGTTTTTTGGTGGGTTGCTAAGTGGTTGCTAGGGTGTTCTATGTGGTTGCTTACTTGTCTAAGACAAAGGAGACCACCCTCAAGTCTCTATGATATTCTGGTCTATAGTTGTGTCTTGAATCCCTTCTTCAAATGGATTTTTTCAACTTTTTATTGTCTGCCAGGTGAAAATCATCAGTCAAATTTCTTAATAGCAAAAGTAATAGCACAACTCAGTTGGTTTTATAATGGTTTTGGTTTCAGGAACATCTTCAAGTGGATTCCCAGAGGAACAGAGTGAATAGTTCTCAAATTGTTCTGCAGATGAGTCGAGTGTCTCATGTAGACTGCAGCCGCAGTGTTGCACGGTTGACTTCTACAGGCAGCTAAAATGAGGCCTGACTGTGTCATGCTGAGATAGAGCGCCCCACTCAACACACCATGGGATTAAACTACTGATAACTCGCCAACTGCCGCTGTGCCTTTATCTCCAACATACTCCACAGTAAACCCAGCAGCTGCACTCCAAACGAGTAGATTGTTCAGACCACATTGATTGTAACAAAGACAAGACAGAACCCAAATTACAGGATTTTATTTTTTAATTGGAAGTCTCTTTGTTTCTGGTCTCTCAGAACACAACAGTGCCCAAATGGCAAGCTGTATTTTTACTATAGTTAAAATGCTAATTCTTGATATCAAAAATAACATCATTACTCAGGGAAATACCTATTCTTGATATAAAAAATGGAATTTCAACTTGTAAAAAACTACTAAAAGTACTGATATTTGTAACTGCATTTTCACTAATTGAATTTTACAATGATCTGTCATTCACTCCTGTTAAAAACACAATTACAGATACCTATTACTAATTTCTTACTGGTTGGATATCAAAAATTACATTGATACTAGTGAAAATGTTCATACTTGATAGCAACATTTAATTACGTTTAGGGCTGTCAATCGATTACAATTTTGAATCGAATAATTACTTGGTGTGCCTATTAATTAATCAAATTAATCGCAATTAATCGCATATATAAATATTTGCTGAGAAACCCCTCAAATAACAATAATTCAGTATATAATGATGAAATTATTATAAATAGTTATATTTAAATAATTACAAATTATACATATGTATATACTGTGTATATATATATATATATATATATATATAATTATTATTATTATTATTATTATTATTACAAAATGTATCCAGATATTTAAAATACATTACATTATTGTGGCAGAGGCAGTAGTGTAGTCCAGGGCATACGCAGGTATGCCCACCTATCTTTCTTAGGATTTTGCATATGCCCACCTAAAATAAATGATGATACATATGGCCACCAGAACAATGAGCAGGCTTTTGACCTGGAACTTCTTCAATCTACTAACGCGATGCTTCAGCACCATTGAATGAATTGTGTTTATTATTATTATTATTATTATTATTATTATTAATAATATTTAATACGTGTACAGAGATTCTCTGTAAATGTGCACGGAGCTGCGGGAGGCAGGAGCGCAACTGATGGCACCGGCAAGACAGACAGTCCGACTAAGCTGATCCACCAATCAGAACATTCATTTCAGACTTGATTGGATATTTGCTAACCAATCATATTTTCCATTTCATTAAGGGGTGGGACATTTCCAGCATCTAAAGATAATGCACAAGCATTCCTGGAGTAACCATAATTTGCGCTGTCAATTTATTTCCTTGCTAAATGTAAATATGTGTAGATGCATTTCAAATTAATTTATACAATTCATATTTGTGAAAATACTGCATGTTATTGCAGCCGTGCAAGTTTTTGATGCTCTCCACAGATGCTGGACAACTGTGTTCCGTAATTATATCAACTTTTTTTGGCCTTTTGCTGCTGTCGGTGGTGCCTTTTTCTCATGATATCAATAAATATATTCACTGTATGCCCACCTCTTCAGACACTATTACACCACTGGGCAGAGGAGTTAAGCATTGATGAGACAATACAAAAAGTGTTTATTTGAATATTATTGAACATAAGCCAATCATAGTCCTACAGTTCACAGCAATCCATTTTGCAATTGAATTTCAATGTACACCTGCATCAGATGGGCGCTTTTGGAGCGTCTCACTTTGATTGCATTGCATCATATCCATTACATTTTTAGTTCGCTGTTTCAAGTTAAACATAGTTTAATACTAATACAGCTGAAGTTTCGCTTACTGCCCCCTGCAGAAAACAGGTGGTTCTTCAAGGTTGCATTGCTCAGGAATCTTCCTTATTACTGTCTGGGGACATGATTAATTGCATAAATTTTGTTTAACATGCTATTTTTTATGCAATTAATCACACCGAATTAACGTGTTAAATCGACAGCCCTAATTAAGTTACAACTAGTAAAGATGCTAATTCTGATATCTGTGAATGTATTTCAACATGTTAGATTTAGATTCAACATTTTTACTAGTAACAATGCAAAAGACATAATCAAATAAAAAACAATGTCACATGAAAAAACTATTGACTTATTGTCATTGATAATAAGTATTTAAACTGAAGTTGAAATTACACTTACTTATTGCTTCTACAGAAACATATACTAGCATCACTTAACAACCTCTGAGCTCATTGTATGTCTTGAAAGGTTTATACATTATTTCTAAAAATCTGTTTGTTTTCAGAGATAATGAATAAGATTTGTACTTTCTGAGTCTGACTGTTGCGCTGTATTGACTACTTCTGTGACTTTATCATTATGGTTTATTTTCTCTTTGAAGCGTGTAGCGTGTTAGCGAGGCCGTAGCTGGCGTTTAATGGGCGTCTCTCGCTGTCTCTTGATCTGCATGTCGTCTGCTTCTCTCATATGCCAATAAACTGCTGCAGCTCAGCCAAGCATGATAAAAACAGTCCTCCAATGCTGAAGCATTGTATTTATTTCCGGTAATTCTCAGTCTTTGATGGCTGTCGGTTCCAAACTGGAGTGACTGCTGTAGACACTCGACCAGCGTTGGAGGGATTGTTATTTTGGCATACCGGGAGCCACAAGCGCTTTCCATGAAAAGCCTGATACAAATGACCTGCTGTAGGATAATTGAAAAATACTTCCTGGATGTAGAAGCTCAACAACATGCTGTATGTGTATTCCTGGACTAGATATTGTGTAGTAAACGTACACAGGCAAAAACAGACTATATTAGGAGAAATAAGGTTCAAATATGAATGGTATCATCCCACAAATGGGATAAACACAGAACATCTGTCCAGTTAAAAAAAGCGTTTTCAATCATGTTATATCATTGTAATGGTACATGTCAAAATATCATTATTTTTGGACACCAAACTTTACTAAATTTGTGTAGGGAAATGTATTTGCCACTGGAAGTCCATGAGGCAAAATTCCTGATAGTGCTGATTCCCATTGAGATTACCGTATTTTGCCTTCATGCTTTAATGCGTCTAGATATTTCACCTTTTTTTTATTTATTTTTTTTTATTCCCATTATTCTCAGTGGTAATTATCTTCAGGTTTTCATTACTGTAATACAATGATTCTTTTTTAAATCAGCATAAAGGCAAAAAGGCAGAACAGCAAATACTTTTCACATTACATTTATGAAAATGTATTGAATTACGCTATTGTTGCACACTTCAAATTATAATATAATATAATATAATATTCAGATTGACTGGGTTCCATAAACAGTGTGAATGTTAGACTGACATTAGACTATTACGACTAAATGTGACCAAAAAGATACATATTTTAAGTATTTGGAAAAAAATTATAATATTGCAAATATTATTTTTCATGTCATTCTACCCCTGTGCAATTTTTACCAAGTTTTCTAAGCCTTAAAGGAAATCATATTTCAATTTTTTATTGTATTATTCCAAGTTAAATATGAATAAATTACTTATTAAGGTCCATGTGTATTAAGCTTACACTGTAAGTGCCATGAACAAAACATATACAAGCCTTAGTTGTCATGAAAATAATTTTGCAATGTGAAAAATCTTTGTGGCCCTTAAGTAAGCTTAATTAACTTCTACTTTCTACCAAATTTTAGTTCCTTATTTCTGTTTTTGCAGTAATATGGCCCTTGACAGGTTTCATGAGATTCTCCCTAAGACATAAGTTAATGTTTTTTTCAATCCCTAACCTAAAGTATGAGCAATAGTAAACACTAAAAGTAGCACAATCTTGTTCCCTTACAGCCTGGTGTATTATACTTACAGGTTAAAAATCAATCAAACAATCGAACAAATAGATCCAACAAGATGATCAATGAGTCTTGTGTGTTTTGGACGGCATTCAAATTCACAGCTGCACCTTATAGATCAGTTGTCTACCCTACAGATGAAGGTAACTGATTAGACAACACTGTTGGCCGTGTATTTTAAAGACAAACAAAATGGATGAAGAAGGGAGCACATTGAGCAACAATTCCTTGTAGCCTTTACTGAGGAAAAGATGCTAAACCGCGAGAAGAGACATACTGTAACCTTGAGACAGGAAGCAGCCTGCACCGATGTGCCATCAGAGCTGGATGAATTATATATAGAAACGTCTGTGACTGGCCATGTGTGTGTGTGTGTGTGTGTGTGTTTTGGCCCGGCGTGACTCTGTAATCCTGTCATTCTCTGATGTATGGACAGATATCTGCTCTAGTAATGGTTCCAGCCAAATGGATCACAGGTCATGTGCACTCGACACCCAACAGGTCATTGGATAGATAATGGTAGATAGTGATGGTTTGGTTTTAAAGAACTACACAGATCAATGGTCACTACCAGTCAAAACTACCAGACACACTCGACTTTTGAATTTATGCTTCTTGTGATCTAATCACTTATGCATAAATGCTTAAAATGATTTTTTTGGGGGGCCTGGGTGGCTCAGCAAGTAAAGACGGTGACTACCACACCTGGAGTCGTGAGTTCAAATCCAGGGCGTGCTGAGTGACTCCAGTCAGGCTACCTAACCAATTGGCCCGGTTGCTAGGGTGGGTAGAGTCACATTGGGTTAACCTCCTCGTGGTCGCTATAATGTGGTTCTCGCTCTCGGTGGGGTGCATGGTGAGTTGTACGTGGATACCGCGGAGAATAGCGTGAAGAATCCACACTGCTAAGTCTCCATGGTAACATGCTCAACAAGCCATGTGATAAGATGCGTGAATTAATGTCTCAGATACAACTGAGATTCGTCCTCCACCACCCAGATTGAGGCGAGTCACTACGCCACCTCGAGGACTTAGAGCACATTGGGAACTGGGCATTCCAAATTGGGGAGAAAAGGGGAGAAAAAATAAATAAATAAAGAAATATATCTATATATATATATATATATATATATATATATATATATATATATAATGTTTTTTTTTTTTTTTGACAAATATAAAATGTGCTTATGTGCCTATATATATTTAAACCCCTTAAACTCTAGTGAATATTTGGGCTGCTGCCTGCAATTATTCACACTAAAATTTAAAAGCTCACCATTCACACATATTGTCTCATTTTTCAGAGAACCCCCAACATAAAAAAAAGACTCCAGTTATTCATAAATAAAATTGTATGTGTTTATTATCTTATGATAAACAGATTTGTATTTTTTTCCCTGAGTGGACTAGAAGCTCAAAGTCGATAACATATGTTTCTGATGATTTGTTTAGCATGCTTTTCCTTCTGGATGGCATATTTTATTCTGGACATCTAAGATATAACATTAGATTATTCAGCCAAACAAGCTCACAGACAAGTAAAAAATCTCCCGAAGGTAAAAGCAGATATTACGTTTTTGGCTACTTGTGGCTTACAGCAGATTTATCAGAGCATAAAAGAGACATTTGTATTTGATGACTTACAGAAATCATATATAACTTTGTGATTCTTTTGAAAATCTTTCAAACTGTGGTATTAGGGCATCAAAATAAACTGTACAGTCGCATTTCTGAGAATGAGAGCCTTCATTTGATATATGACTTGTGAAGGACTTTTATTTTCATATATTTCTATCCCCTTACCTCTAGAGGGCGCTAATTTTCAATGCAAATGTTTCAAGGCCTTATTTTGTTATTTTGAGTAACATAAATGCAGAAGTGATTATCTCTGAAAAGATCAGATTCTAAGCTTTCAAATTATACCTCATATGCCTGACTAATGTATACGGAGACTTTAAAGCTTTAAACTTGAACTTTTTTCGCGATATAGCGCCCCCTTTGGAGTTTAAGGGTTTCCTCATAAATGAGTGCTTCTCACGAAACCTCACAAGACCTGTCAAAAAAGTATGAGCTTATATTATGACTATTAAGAATTTTTACATTGTGACATTGTTTTCATGACAGTTATACACATTAAACCCCCCAACTCTCATTTACATTTACTTTTTTTTACTATTCCCATTGTTTTCAATGTTTTCAATCATAAGTCTTTTATTATTATTATTATTATTATTACTACAGTAAATGCTATGTAGCAAAAATAAGGGCAGCACCAAAGGAGCACTACTATGATTTGTAAATACTTCACAGTTTAACTAATATATAATTTTTCACGTTGCGGTAATGAGAATTGTGGAGTAACCGTCATGAAAATAATGTCATTGTCATTGTAAAACTTCTTCATGGCCCTAAAAATAGGCTTCATTTTCTATATTGAAATTATTATTTCTTATTTTTTCTTTTGATTTTGGAGTAAAATAGAACCAAGTCATTTTCTTGACAGGTTTCATGAGAATCGCCCAAACCACCCCATGAAGTTGTTTAAGAAAATAGTGGAATCTCAGCTAAGGGAGGCTACTTTGAAGAAGCTCAAATATAAGATAGTTAACATGTGTTTATAAGAACATGTAATGCAAATATAACATAATTTACACAGTAATAAAATGCAAGAAAGTCAACTTGAATCCCCATTCACAACCATTTTACTTTCTGTATTGTGACATATTTCCGAGTGACACAGGATGTTAAACAAGGAAAAATGTAGGATGGGATTTGATTTTATCAATGGGGAATTGATTGGATTGTGAAAAGTGGCCATTCCATACCAGAATTGAGTCAGACCTGAATGAGTTTGCAAAAACAGTGGCAAAATAATAATTTGACTGTTGGTTAGCATCATCCAAAAGCCATAAAAAGTGTCATCAACGGAAAAGGAAAGTAGTTTTAAAGGAGGTTATTATGACAAATCTAGTATGAGTCACAGAAGAACCATTCACAATAAGACCTGGAGCATGCATTAAGAAAATAAATAGGATTCATTTTGATTTCGTGTTAAGTACAACATTTTTGGTCACTACATAATTCAGTTTGTTTTATTTCATTAGGGTTAGGGTTAGGGTTAGAGTTAGGGTCAGACTTCACTATTACTCTAAAATGTGAAAAGTTGTAAAATGAGTGGGTGTGTTCAAACTTGAAATGTTTAAAAAGTTTCTACTATAGATACGGAAAACCTGTGTCTCGCTGTCTGATGCTCAGTGTCTTTTTCTATAAGACAAATAGAATGGTCATCTTTCAATGTCTCTGACACCTGTTCATTGTGTGTGAGCAGAAGTGCTCAAGAAATAAGTTTGTTTGGAGGAGTTACTGTTGTGCAACCTTGGCCCAGTTTGTCACTGATGTTGCACCGATCTTAATGTGTTTAAACCAGTCTGAGATACATCGCTGCTGCTGCTACAGTTACAGTGTGACTACAGGAAGTGAATCATCACATTTGATTTGCATCTAACTACAACATTTATCTTTATCTCAACTGTCAACATTAAAATGAACATTTTCCTGATCTTATTTTATACATCAGAAAGAAAGAAAAATTTTTTGGCTTCATATTATTTTCTCAAAAAACCTACAGGGGCTAGACCTATTTGTTAATGTTAGCCAAATAGCTGTTTAAACCCGTCAACCTCTTTTGAAATAAATCCTTTTTAATAGCTGAATTCTTGGAGAAGAACTACACTATCCATGATTCTGAGGGGGAAAATCCACCAATCAGAGAACTGTGGTGAACAAAGTGCGCCAAAAGTGCTCTGCAGCGACTGCCCACTCCCTTTACGCACTTTGAAAGACGGTTTTCCTACACTCTCAAACTACTTGTGCATTTGCAAATATCTGAATATTTTGCAATTAAAGTATATTGTTTCTTCTAATCAATAGTTTTATATATTCCCATTGTTTTTATTTCTATTACATCATTTGCAATGCTTGATAGAATTGTAGTTCATTCCCTCATTAAAGACGTTAAGTACACAGTCTTGTACTTTTGCCTTTTTGTCCAATTTGTGAGATGCAAGCGTGACTGCTGTATGCATTTTCCATTTCCCTTTTTGATTTCTAACTAGTAGCGCATAATAAACATGCGAAAAAATCTAGAGCAAATCGTTTTCCTAAAAACTGATGTCCACATACGGAACTAAGTTGTGAAATAAAAAAATAAAAAATACCAAGCTATAGAAAATCCGATTTTTTTATTTATTTTTTATCAAATTTTGTATTATGTTTCCAGAAGTGTTCTTGAGAAGTTACAGAAATTAAATGAAAAATGTGCATAAGTAGTTATGATTTAAAGTAATGTCCAGCATCATCCAATCACTGCCAACAATGTTACAATAAAATGATACCTGAATCTATGTACTGATTATCATTGTCACATGTCTGTCAAACATGTTGAGTGATCCAAACATCATCTGCAGCCTGAAACTGAACTTTTGATCGGATTTTATGAGTGAATGCACTTAGCTGCATAGAGATCTATATGATGCTCCCTTGCTCCCTATTTAGTGAACCTCCAGTGTGCTGTCTGTCTGCACTGATCTCAGAACAGTTTGAAATGCACCTTATTTTCATCCTAACTCCATATAAAGCCTCTGAAAGCAACATTATCCAGCTTTTGGATGAACCCATTGATTCTCAATGTAAAATGCACAGTAAAAAAAGGATTTCTAAATAAAAAATGCGCTAAAGTACACATTAGTGTGCATTGTGTTTAGCAGCGTAGCTTTTCTGCGATAAATTGCTGAAATATTCAAAATGGCATATCGGATGAAATTGGAGACTCTAATCTTTTGGTGTTTCTCCCAAAGACAAACTCCGCTGTGATCGCCGCCAAGTTGTTTTGTCACATGACACGTCACAAAGTTTAACCCTTTACTGACAGCACAGAGTCTCATGATCTGAGATCAATCGGTTTAAATGAACTGAAATTATGCATTGAGTGTAGCGATATATAGTTTGTAATGTTGTTATTCACCCCAGAGCTGGTTGGTTTGGTTCATGGCTTTTTTGAAGAAAATAAATGAACATTTTGACCCCACACACAAAAAATGTAAATGGTTTTCTGGTCCCTTACTAAAAAGTATTGTTGTAACACTGTGGTACAACGATGCTACTGATGGTACTACTGTAATATTTTGGTATATACAATGGTATTGAAATGTCATAGTATTGACACCATGATACTTTAAGGTATGTCAGAGAATACCATGGCACTTTTTATACTTTTTTGTTATTGGTCTTTTTTTTAAATTGCTGATTCCCAGCAGAGGAACAACCATTGTGTGTTCGATGTTAATGCGAGTAGTCTGTGTTGGCAACTTTGTTCAGGGGGAAACTCTCTGGCATGGTACAAACCAATTTATTCCTGTTGACTAAATCAAATCCTGTTTGTTTACCAGTCATGCAAATTAAGACTGTGTGGATGTTTGTTTTAGTCCCAGAATAGGAAGAGGATTTCCAGTACTGTTCTGATATGTTGCCGTCTCATTCTGCGAGATATCTTTGATCAAGTTATTAAAGGGATAGTTTATCATTTATTCACCCTCATGCCATCCCAGATGTATATGACTTCCTTTCTTCAGCAGAACACATTTGAAGAAAAATAGAAAAATATCTCAGCTCTGTAAGTCCTTAAAATGGATGTGGATGGTAACACGATTACTGATGCTCCAGAAAGCACAGACAATCAGCATTAACGTCATCCATACGACTCCAGTCGTTAAATGAATGTCTTATAAGGCGATACGATTGCTTTTATTAAAAATTGGTGGATTTATTTTATTTTTATTTCAGCTAATTAAAATGCTTATTTATTTAGTTTTCATTTTTATTTGAGTTTTAGTTAACAATAGCAGCCGTGGTGCCAAGTTTGGTGGATGTAGCCGAATGGGTTACATTTTATAATTTGTCAAGCCAACATAATAAATTGATTGAGAAAGTTTTGAGTTTATATATATATATATATATATATATATATATATATATATATATATATATATATATATATATATATATATATATATATACACATACATACACACTGGCGGCCAAAATTTGGAATAATGTACAGATTTTGCTGTTTCGGAAGGAAATTGGTACTTTAATTCACCACAGTGTCATTCAGCTGATCACAAAGTATAGTCAGGACATTAATAATGTAAAAAACAGCACCATCACTATTTGAAAAAAGTCATTTTTGATCAAATCTAGACAGGCCCCATTTCCAGCAGCCATCACTCCAACACCTTATCCTTGAGTAATCATGATACATTGCTAATTTGGTACAATAAAATCACTTGCCATTATATCAAACACAGTTGAAAGCTATTTGGTTCATTAAATGAAGCTTAACATTGTGTTTGTTTTTGAGTTGCCACAGTATGCAATAGACTGGCATGTCTTAAGGTCAATATTAGGTCAAAAATGGCCAAAAAGAAACAGCTTTCTCTAGAAACTCATCAGTCAATCATTGTTTTGAGGAATGAAGGCTATACAATGCTTGACATTGCCAAAAAAACTGAAGATTTCATACAAAGGTGTACACTACAGTCTTCAAAGACAAAGGACAACTGTCTCTAACAAGGACAGAAAGAGATGTGGAAGACCAGATGTACAACTAAACAAGAGGATAAGTACATCAGAGTCTCTAGTTTGAGAAATAGATGCCTTACATGTCCTCAGCTGACAGCTTCATTGAATTCTACCCGCTCAACATCAGTTTCATGTACAACAGTAAAGAGAAGACTCATGGGTGCAGGCCTTATGGGAAGAATTGCAAAGAAAAAGCCACTTTTGAAACAGAAAAACAAAAAGAAAAGGTTAGAGTGGGCAAAGAAACACAGACATTGGACAACAGATAATTGGAAAAGAGTGTTATGGATCTTAACCCCATTGAGCTTTTGTGGGATCAGCTAGACTGTAAGGTGCGTGAGAAGTGCCCAACAAGACCGCCACATCTGTGGGAAGTGCTACAGGAAGTGTGAGGTGAAATGTCACCTGAGTATCTGGACAAACTGACAGCTAGAATGCCAAGGATCTGCAAAGCTGTCATTGCTGCACATGGAGGATTTTTGATGAGAAATCTTTGAAGTAGTTTAAGAAGTTCAGAATTTTTTTAAAAAATTGTAATAGTAATTTTTCATGTTATTAATGTCCGGACTATACATTGTGATCAGTTGAATGCCACTTTGGTGAATAAAAGTACCAATTTCTATCCATAAGAGCAAAATCTGTACATTATTCCAAACTTTTGGCCACCAGTGTGTATGTATATATATATATATAGTATATATATATATATATATATATATATATATATATATATATATATATATAGTACTGTGCAAAAGTTTTAGGCACTTGTGAAAAATGTTGCATAGTGAGGATGTCTTGGTAGTGTTTTGTTTGTTTTGTTTACAATTCTTATGTTTTTTGTCTTGGATGTTGTCTGCCTTATTGTCTATGACAGACAAACACTTTTGGACATTGGTTCAGCAATTACACACCATAAACCGGACTTCAAATTCCTCAATGCCGACCCACTGTTTACAAACACGCAGGCGGAGCCCTTTGTCTGGTCAGCCCGGACGCGGAAACGCAGGAGGAAAAGTGGAAACAGAGCCAGCGTTCTCATCAGAGTAAGACGCCGCGCAAATCGACCCCCGCTACCCAGTATTCTACTGGCAAATGTTCAATCTCTGGATAACAAGCTCTGCGAGCTGAGAGCACGGATCTGTTTCCAACGAGAGACGAGGGACTGCTGCATTATCTGCCTTATGGAAACTTAGAAGTCTGCGGAGATTCCAGACTCAGCCATTGAACCCGCGGGGTTCTCTGTGCACCGTGCGGACAGAGCGAAAGACCTCTCAGGTAAAAGCAGAGGTGGTGGTGTATGTTTTATGATCAACAAATCCTGGTGTGATCAGAGGAACGTACATTCTGTCAAGTCTTTCTGCTCTCCTGATCTGGAATTTCTCATGCTTCTGTGTTGACTGTTCTGGCTACCGAGGGAATTCACAGCGGTCATTATCACTGCTGTGTACATCCTGCCACAAGCCAACACAGACCGGGCACTCAAGGAACTGTATGGGATTATAAGCAAACAGGAAACCGCGCACCCTGAGGCCACGTTTATTGTGACCGGGGACTTTAATAAAGCCAGTTTCAAATCAGTCGCACCAAAATACCACCAACACATTAGTTTCAACACACAAGGGGACCGTATCAGACCCATCTCTCTAGACCCATTGCAGTTTGCTTACCGCAACAACCGCTCCACTGATGATGCCATTGCATCTACAATACACACTGCTCTCTCCCACCTGGAAAAAAAGAACACTTATGTGAGAATGTTGTTTGTAGACTACAGCTCAGCATTCAACACCATAGTGCCCTCCAAGCTAGATGAGAAACTCCGGGCTCTGGGCTTAAACAGCTCGCTGTGCAGCTGGATCCTGGACTTCCTGTCAAGCAGACGCCAGGTGGTTAGAATAGGCAGCAACATCTCCTCATCACTGACCCTCAACACTGGAGCCCCACAGGGCTGTATTCTCAGCCCACTCTTGTATTCCTTGTACACACATGACTGTGTGGCAACACATAGCTCCAATGCCATCATTAAGTTTGCTGATGACACGACGGTGGTGGGTCTGATCACTAACAATGATGAAACAGCCTACAGAGAGGAGGTGCACACTCTGACACACTGGTGTCAGGGGCACAACCTCTCCCCCAACGTCAGTAAGACAAAGGAGCTTGTGGTGGACTTCAGAAGAAAAGACAGAGAACACAGTCCCATCACCATCAATGGAGCACCAGTGGAGAGAGTCAGCAACTTCAAGTTCCTGGGTGTCCACATCACTGAGGAACTCACATGGTCCATCCACACTGAAGTCATTGTGAAGAAGGCTCATCAGCGCCTCTTCTTCCTGAGACGGCTGAGGAAGTTTGGAATGAACCGCCGCATCCTCACACGGTTCTACACCTGCACTGTAGAGAGCATCCTGACTGGCTGCATCTCCGCCTGGTACGGCAACAGCACCGCCCACAACCGCAAAGCACTGCAAAGGGTGGTGCGAACTGCCAGACACATCATCGGAGGTGAGCTTCCCTCCCTCCAGGAAATATATACCAGGCGGTGTGTGAAAAAAGCTCGGAGGATCATCAGAGACTCCAGCCACCCGAGCCATGGGCTGCTCTCACTGCTACCATCAGGCAGGCGATATCGCAGCATCAGGACCAGCACCAGCCGACTTCATGACAGCTTCTTCCCCCAAGCAATCAGACTTCTGAACTCTTGATCTCCCACGATCAAAATACATCAGCACTGCACTTTATTACTCTTACTCTTATATCTCACACCGGACTGTCATAAATTATATTATTATTATATTATATTCTCTCTTAACAACTTACTATCAACCGACAGCCTGAATGTCAATACAGTACAATACAACCTACTGTACATTCTATATATACTATATATACTTTTTTTTTTTAATAATGTGTATCTATACCTTATATCTTGTTTGTATTGTATACTGTACAGTGAATGTTATTATTTGTATATTGTGTTGTGTGTAATTATGTGTATATTAGACTTTAAATTGTGTTGTGTAAATTTGATGTTATTGTAAATTGGTATATGTCTCATCACTGTCATGACAGCTATGTTGATCGGAACTGCACCCAAGAATTTCACACACCATTGCACTTGTGTATATGGCTGTGTGACAATAAAAGTGATTTGATTTGATTTGATTTGAAAATAATGCCATAAATAGTTTTCATTTATCAGTTAACACCATACAAAGTCCAGTAAACATAAAAAAGATAAATCAATGTTTGGTGTGACCACCTTTGCCTTTAAAACAGCACCAATTCTCCTAGGTACACCTGGACACAGTTTTTCTTGGTTGTTGGCAGATCGGATGTTCCAAGCTTCTTGGAGAATTCGCCACAGTTCTTCTATCTATTTCGGTTGTCTCAATTGCTTCTGTCTCTGTATGTAATCTCAGACTGACATGATGTTCAGTGGGGGGCTTTGTGGGGGCCATGACATCTGTTGCAGGGCTACATGTTCTTCTATTCTAATCTTTTCTGTTTGCAAAAGTAATGTTTGGGAGTCTAACATTTATATTTCCTATTGACACACTAAAGCTGAAGATATAAATAACCATCTTAAGACAAATGCTTTTGTGAAACATCTTAATGTGCCTAAGACTTTTGCACAGTACTGTATATATATATATATATATATATACACCTTTGACAGAGACACCTAAGAGGCTTTTACGGCTATAGAGATATTCCAAAGACCTGGGCAGAGCAACCTCCGATCAAGATCACACCATCACGAGTATCACGAGTTCGACCAACTGCAACTACAAAGAACATTGATTAGATGACAGGTGGACTTGCTCACTGCCTATCTGCATAGTTGCAAGCTTGCCAGATATTTAGTCCAACACTTCCAAAGATCACCTGACCCCTCCGTGCCCCCCAGCTGCCTCGGCTGGCAGGCATGTGTCGACTTCTTTAACTGCTTGCGTGATGTTGCATGTCATTTTAGGAATGTGCACCTCTCATGAGACGGTCCTGTCATGCCAAAAAATTTACAGTGGGTTTTAGAGCACTGTGACCCACTGTTTAAGCAGTTTAATTAATAGATACAGCTCGCTTTAGAGCAGTGATTCTCAACTGGTTTTGTTTCAGGACATATTGGACAGATTTTACATTAGACATCAAGTGGTAACCCAGCATTGTGAATCATACAAAAAAAGATCCTTGAAATCAAAAATTGACTTTTTTTTTACCATGTTTTTCTCATGACTTTTAAAGATGAGGTCTTGTAATGGTAAGAAAAGTTAACTATATACAGTAGGAAATGAAATTGGTTACTTAGACGTTTACGCTTGATATAGTGCACTGTATAGAGAATAAGGAGCACAATTATAGACGAAAGGTACTTCAAATACTGCAGAGAGCTACTAGTTTAATTTATAGATGCAGTTCACTTGAAATAATATAATTGTGTTTAGTATTTGTGGAAGTAGATATTTATCAAAAAATGTAAATTATGTTTTATATGTAGGTTTTATGGATTAGGAAGATAAAAATTTGCCTCCAGCTTCCTCGATTTCATATGATAAGAAAAAGAGAAAAAAAATCCCCCTAATTAAAGAACAGTTTTCATTAAAGCACATATAGGCAGCATATGGTAGAAAAGTCTCATAAATTCAGCTGGTTCATTATTAAATGTTGTAATTCGCATCAGATTCCTTCATGCAAGAAACAAGAGTCATAATCATTTTTAATTTGTGTTGTAGACGTCTTTATTTATGACAGCACTCCCGTGGAGCAGTGAAACTTGGAGAAAACCAAACTCTCTGCTTTATATAATTGGTTTCCTTCTGCATGACACTATGAAAGTCTCATTAAAAAACGACACAGAAGTGGCCTGATAACACACTCGCTCGGTCTAATTAATGGTATGCTGAGCTGACAATGAACCGCTCGCTTCTGTCAAGATATCCGCTCGCAAACCATCTGTTTTCATTTCAGTTTTAGCTCTGTTTACTGTACGGGGGGATCCAGTGTTTGCAAGAAGAGTTGTGTTTCATGACTTGATTTGGAGACAGAAAATACCTATATTTCATTATTTTATGTTTTAATGCTTTACTTTGTGTGCTTAAAGGAATATACTGATTATTTTCAATTTAATCTATCTATGCATCTATGACATGCTGTTGTTAAAACAAACAATAATTTCAACCTGTTATGCAGTTTATAAAATGAATAGAGAAGGTGTGTCAATAATACTCTTAACAATAGAAAACTGGTGGGCAAGCGGACCTCTATGCCGTATCGCTCAAATTTAATTTGCTGAAATAAAGTTTGCGTCTAAAAATGTGTTGTTTGGTTTGACGTTGTTCATGCGAACAAAGTTGTTTTTTTTGCATGTGTTGCAAGCGAACACAAATTGCTAAGTTTTTTGGTTTACACAAAGCAAACTCTACAAACAGGAATTATATCCTCCATGTTCCTACAGCTAGAAAAGTAACCCCTCCTCAAATGGCTGATTTATACAATTTCCTAGCTCAAATAATAAACATTTTACTGAAAAATTCATGTGAGGATATTACTTTTTTGGATTTCTAGACAGGAAAATTCCCACCACAGTGTAAGTTTAATAGAATTCTATGGTGGAAATGACACTGATGGAAATAACTTTTTAAACGTTTTTGGATGACTCCGTTGCCTTGCTAAGGCTAATTTCATAGCTAACATTTTATGTATCTTAAATACACACAATAAAAAATAATTGTTACACTTTCTGCTCAAGTTAAAGCTTGATTAGAACCCGATAAAAATATTCTGCTCACAAGTGATATATCACTTGAATTTTCTTCAAGTGATGTTTTCTTCAAACATCGCTTGTCACATATTTCATCTCAAGCATGCTCTTCACTGACACTTTTCTTGACTTGGTTAACAAGTACACTAACTTATGAAAAAAGATTTATTTGGGGCAACCGAGTGTGGTGGAAATGATGCCACAACTGTGGACAGTTGTATTTTTATTTTTTTTTTCACTTTGTTTAGTTTATTATAGTTTTAAACATGTAATAATTTGTATTTTAATAATGGATTCTCATAGTTTAGTATTGAAAGTCTGGGTCTGGGACAAGACTAAAACAGTCAAATATATACATAATAGGCATTTGAAAAGTATTTTGTTAGCACTTTCTATAAAGCCCATTTTTATAAAGAATTGTAAAGGCATTATAATGCATTAGTAATGTCTCATAATACACCTTATAAAATGTTATGTCTTCTCATAATTAATTGTAACCACAATCATTATACATTATAATACTTACCCATTCATAGTTATACCTTAGAGTATAATGCATTATAACACAAGCAACATCCAATTTTATCTTCAGAAGTTATAATGTATTTTATATATTTGTTTAATATAAATAATATATATAATAGGTATGCTTTAAGTAAAGTGACAAAAGCAATGTCTTCTTATAAACATCCATAAGATATTTTTAAGTGGTTATAAGTCGTGCTGGACTTTCTATACATTACACATGCACAAAATACAAAATAATACACATTCAATGTACATTTGAGATATTACGAAAAACACTTGTAAAGCTGCAAGATTATAATATGTTGATCACACGTGTAAGCACACCCAGAATAGAAAAAAAAAAAAAATCAAACTGATTCTATACTGGACTCTATTCAGTTAACTTTAATGTATGTGCATCTTATTTGGAGACTTATTTTATAAATAACTTCCATTATATAAGTTTGACTTGTAATGTATTTTACACGTTTATGTTATGGCTGTTTATAAGAAGATATCACTTCTGTAAAGCAGGCAAAGACCACTTATAATTTGATCATGTCATAAAGCCTTTTAACTGTTTACACTATAGACCATTTCAAGAATGTAAACAAAAACAAATGAATTAGAACGGTCCAAACATATTTCTGGATCCTTTCAACAAAGTCTCTTTTTCAAGGTAAGTCAGTCCACTCGGCAGCCTTTTTGGAATGCTCTTGGGAAGTTTGGGCAGCTATTTTCCTATGTAAACAAGCATCATGACAATGCAGCTCCTATCTACTTGAATGGGGAATACCGAAATCTCCAAAACAGTTAGTCAAGATTACGATAAAATAACATATTTCAAATAAGCAGTAAAATGTTATTGGTCCGAGGCGCCTGTGGCGCTGGCTTCACTCGATTGGCCCCGTGGTGCGGGTCCGGCGACGCATCTAACTTGCACCGGACCCTCACCTCTCCATTCCTGGACTCACGAAGATGCAACAGCATGATCACACGGGAGATCGGCATATTGTTTCCGATAGTTCCGAAACTCACGGACCGCCGTCATGTCCTCACAGACATTTCAGCTTTTAAAACCTCAGGAACACTTGTACCATAGACTTGTATTATAATTTAATGACTGTACACACAATGTACATTTATTTACATACACTGCAGGACAAGTTGAAATCATTGTCTATAATAATTGAGAGCATGCAACAAATTCTGTCCATAGATATTATGCTGAAAATAACTTTAACTTGCTGTGTGTACAACTGGATCATGAGATTCTCCTATTGGATTTCAGAAAGTGATAAACTTGGCCAATCTTCCACAGCTTTTGGATGTGTTAAATGTGCAGCAGATAAGGCAGGTTTGCCTGTAGACTGCAGCAGCTCATAACACGTTTTCTGCTCCTCAGTTAAGCCTCATTATGGTCTCAGTCAGTGAGTGCAACCAGGTCTCATTCCCTGCTCAATTTTCACCTTCTAACAGGCATTCTCCACATATTCCCCTCAGTTCCTTCTGCAGGACTGAGGCAGCATCTGAGGTTGGAATCTGTTTTCCTCAGTCCCGCAATGAACACCTGCCCTTGTAGCATTATGCACGATCCAAATACATGTCCCTATCCTGTGAGCATGTACTGTGGGATTAGATTAAAGTTAATCCAGTGTGAAATTTAACAAGATTACATGAAGTATCAGAAATAAGACAAGCATTTTTGTAAATGGCTGATTTATTAATTAATTTATTTTTACCATGTCAGTAACTTTAATAATGGTGAAATGTACTTCTCTCCAGGATTCTTATTTTTAATATTTTTTATGGATGTCACAAAGAAATCTCTGGGTCATATTTCACTCCAAACCAAAATAAATTATATTTTAGATATTAATATAATTTAAATATGATATAAAAATAAACACTGTATTATTATTATTATTATTATTATTAATATTATTTATTTTGTATTATTTATATATTTTGCATAAAGCCTAAAATATTCACACACACACACACACACACACACATATATATATATAGAGAGAGAGAGAGAGAGAGAGATCTGCACTAAAATTTGCACTTGAGATCTGTTAAGAGGATGTGTGCCGGGTCTTCCGGAAACAGAAGACAACAAGAAAAGCACAGGGACCAGATGGTGTTTCACCCACTTGTCTAAAATCCTGTTCTGACCAGCTGGTCCCCATCTTCACACAGATCTTCAACAGATCACTGGAGCAGTGTGAAGTTCCTTGCTGCTTCAAAATATCCTCAATCATCCCGTCCCAAAGAAACCCATGATCAAAGGATTAATGACTACAGACCCATTGCTCTGATGTCTGTGGTCATGAAGTCATTTGAGAGGCTGGTGTTGGCCCACCTGAAGGACATCACTGAACCCTTTTTGGACCCCCTGCAGTTTGCCTATCGAGTAAACAGGTCTGTGGATGATGCAGTCAACATGGGACTGCATTACATACTTCAACATATAGACAGAACAGGGACATATGCAAGGATAGTATTTGTTGACTTCAGTTCAGCTTTTAACATCATCAATCTCACTCCCCTATGGACTAAATTAACCCAGCTCTCTTTTCCTGCCTCTATCTGTCAGTGGATCACCAGCTTTCTGACAGACAGGCAGCAGCTTGTGAGACAGGGGAAATTCACTTCCAGCACCTGTACAATCAGCACTGGTGCCCCTCAGGGATGTGTGCTGTCCCCACTTATCTTCTCCCTGTACACAAATGACTGCACCGCCAAGGACCCCTCTGTCAAGCTCCTGAAGTTTGCAGATGGCACTACTGTCATCAGCTTCATCCAGGATGACGATGAGTTTGCATACAGAAGGTTGCATGGCTGGCTCACTGGTGTAGTCAAAACAACCTGGAGCTGAACACGCTTAAAACAGTGGAGATAACAATGGACTTTAGGAGGAACACCCCAACAGTGTCCCCCCTCACCATTCTAAACAGCACTGTGACAGCAGTGGAGTCATTCAGGTTCCTGGGCACTACCATCTCACATGACCTGAAGTGGGAGACCCACATAGACTCAATTTTCCTCACCAGCTGAGGAAGTTCAACCTGCCACAGGCACTGCTGATACAATTCTTCTCAGCAGTCATTGAGTCTGTCCTTTGCATGTCTATAACTGTCTGGTTTGGTTCAGCTACCAAGTCAGACATCAGAAGACTTCAAAGGACAGATCGGATTGCTGAGAGGATTATTGGAGCTCCCCTACCCACCCTGCTAGAGCTGTACACATCCAGATTGACGAAAAGGGCTGGTAAAATAACTCTTGACCCCATTCACCCAGCACACTTCCTCTTTGAACTGTTGCCCTCTGGCCGGCACTACAGAGCACTGAGCACCAGAACAGCCAGGCACAGGAATAGTTTTTTTCCTTCAGGCCATCCACCTCATGAACAGTTAAAACGGCCCCCAAATACTTTCCTTTTGTCAATACAACCATGTGCAATATTCAATCCATCCATTCTTTCTTATATCCATATTTCATTTATATTCTTTAACATATCCTACCTCTTCTTCAATACATTACATCACCTGCACATAATATATATATATATATATATACACAGAACTCCTTCTAAATATTATAGATATCTAAAGAAACACACCCTGTCTGGATGATTGTTTTTTGGTTATATTAAAATCAACATAAATTAAATTCAGTACAACAAATGCCACAATGGTGTATACTTACAAATTTGCATTACTTTTACACATTATAACATATTGACATATAATAAATTTTGTCATGAAAATAAAGTCTCAATGCAAAGAATCCTGACTGATCTAAAAACCTTGCTAGAATAGGCTTTTTTCTAAGCAAAATATAATTTCTTATTTGTTTTTTCTTTGTATTGAGGAGAAATATGACCCAGACATGTTCTTGTCCATTTTCGTGACAGATTCCCCCTTGCATAATTTTCACTATAACCTACAGTATTTATTACAACTGTTTAAATGTAGACATTAGCTTACACAGCACCAGTATAGAAACCGAACCTATTATCCCAACCTTTACAATATACTCTAATTTTCTTGCTGTTTTATTAATTTTCACTAAAGCCGACTTTAATAGTAAAGTACTGAAGATTTTTAAATTGTCTAATTATGAAGAATTTACATTAATCCATCTAAAGAAAAGGCATTTTTTGTTGCTTTTTTAAGTTTATAGGGTAAATATAGTTTCGTTTTCTCTTCCAGGTACGACACCATCACCAACCAATGGGAGATGGTAGCCTCTTTGCCAAAACCTGTCCATTCAGCAGCAGCGACAGTCTGTGGAGGGAAAATCTATGTGTTTGGAGGAGTGAATGAAGCCGGT
Organism: Myxocyprinus asiaticus; assembly: GCF_019703515.2. Lineage (NCBI taxonomy): Eukaryota > Metazoa > Chordata > Actinopteri > Cypriniformes > Catostomidae > Myxocyprinus > Myxocyprinus asiaticus. The sequence goes on along the minus strand of NC_059360.1, from coordinate 46,541,543 downwards.
CGCTCTGCTGGAGTTCTACAGTCTTATGTGCCTCAAACCAATGCCTGGAGCTTTATTGAGTCACCCATGATCGGTAAGAGCACTTGAGATAATCATTCAACTGTCTGGCTGCAAACACTTCTGCTAAGCTGCTGTCTTTCTTTGTGCCAACTCTTACACTCTTAAGTCTGGTGTACACTTGTAGTGTTGGAGCTACTAATTTTTTGGAATAAGAATGAATTATTAGTAACACTTAATGCAATTTGATGTACGACTGTCTAGAATACTCAATTCTGATTGGTTAATTGCCTCACCCAGCGGTCAGATTTTTCAGAATAATGTCTGCACATCCTCAAATCATTATTTCATGTCCAATTATTAATTTATTTTGCAAGTAGTCATGTAATAAGCAGGATAATGAGCAGTCCGACAGAACCAACAGAACTCCAACGCAAACCGAAGGTTGAATTTACTGTTTCTGGAGACTCTGCGGTCTCTTTCTTCTCATGTAAAAACATAATTTCAACTCAAATTAATATTTCATGTATATTTATTTATTTGGTAGGTAGCCGTGTAATAAGCGAGATAATGTACAGTCAGCCGGTCATTATCGCAAAATAAAACCCTTGAGGGTGATGCTCCGTATCGGAGTAGATTAGATGGTAGATTAGAAGGCAAGCGAACAATCAGTTCTCGTTTTCAACGTGTTGAATGCAGGAGAAATGGGCAGGAGTAAAGACCTGAGTGACTTTGACAAGGGCCAAATTGTTATGGCCAGACAACTGGGTCAGGGCATCTCTGAACAGCAAGGCTTGTGCTGCTCCTGGTCAGCAGTGGTGAGTACCTACTGACAGTGGTCTGAGAGGGACAAACCACAAACCGGTGACAGGGTGCTGGGTGCCCAAGGCGCATCGTTGCGCGAGGGCAACGAAGGCTATCCTATCTGGTCCGAACCGACAGAAGGTCTTCTGTGGCACAAGTCATAGAAAATTGTAATGATGGTTATGGGAGGAATGTGTCACAACACACAGCGCATCGCACCCTGCTGCGTATGGGGTTGCATAGCCGCAGAATGGTCAGTGTGCCCATGATGAACCCTGTCCTCCATCAAAAGTGCCTACAATGGGCACAGGATTGTCAGAACTGGACCTTGGAGCAGTGGAAGAAGGTCGCCTGGTCCGATGAGTCCCGTTTTCTTTTACATCACGTGGATGGCTGTGGAAGTTTGTGCTGTTTACCTGGGTAAGTGATGGCACCTGGGTCCGGCCATTCATGTGGACGTCAATTTGACACGTGCCACCTGCCTAAACGTTGTTGCAGACCAGGTACACCCCTTCATGGCAACGGTATTCCCTGATGGCAGTGGCCTCTTTCAGCAGGATAATGTGTCCTGCCACACTGCACACATTGTTCGGGAATGGTTTGAGGAACATGATGAAGAGTTCAAGGTGTTGCGCAGATTTCAATCTGATGGAGCATCTGTGAGATGTGCTGGACCAACAAGTCCGATCCATGGTGGCTCCACCTCGCAATTTACAGGACTTGAAGGATCTGCTGCTAATGTCTAAGTGCCAGATACCACAGGACATCTTTAGGGGTCTTGTAGAGTCCATGCATTGGTGGGTCAGAGCTGTTTTGGCAGCATGCAGAGGACCAACAGCATATTAGGCAGGTAGTCATAATGTTTTGGCTCATCAGTGTATGTAATTGTTGTTAAACATATTCATGAAAATATATAATGCATCACAACTATTATAAGGCATTTTGAATACTTTTTTAATGGATTATGAATACATCTATAATGCATTATATATACAGGTTTGAAATAAAGTGTTACTGAAATATTATATGGAAATATATAAATGTGCAAAAATGTATCCTTACAGTAACTATCCCCAATTCTATGTTTAAAAAAAAATAGAAATAGAGAAGACGTGAACCCATCTACAAAGTTAATGGTAAGTAAGATGTCAGAGAAATTAGATGGCACTCATAAAACAAAACAAAAAGCTTTTACGAGCACCATGCACGAACAAGCACAGGGCCGATGTCAGATATGTCTGAATTTTATGTCTAAAGTTTTCGTCAAACAGTAGTGAAACTATGAGAAACTAACTTTAGAGAATTGCACTACTATTAGGCTTCATTAGTTTTTGGCATTTTGACACACTCCAGATATTTATTGAGCATGTAGGTGGAGAAATGCTCAGGGGGGAAAGAACTTTTTTAAACTCGTAACTCGATGGCAAATGCTGCCCTGAGGGACGCACACCAGGTGCAGCTGAGGTGTTTGATTAGAGCTGGAAAGCAAGCACTTCCCCATTAGTGAAGAAATAATAAGTGTGGATTTAAAAAAGGACACAGCTATAGTACAACTGTCCTGAAACCAGCTTTATCTGTCATTTTTATAGAGTAGAATGCATTTATTTTTGGATTTATTCCTGCCTGCTGCCTAAAGATAAAATATTGTTCACAAAAAGAAAGAGCGCACGGAAAGTGACTGCATGGTACTGTAATACCGCATCATAACCAGGTTGCTAACAAGATTCTGTAAACACTGAAAGCTAAAATACTGCTCGATGCGACACAATCACAGCCAGTCAGAACATTGATGATACAGTTATGTAAAGTTTAATGTTTTAGCCCAATAAGACTTGATTGTGTGTGGGGCTACATCACTAAAATAGAAACAAAGAGACCGTCAAAATGACCTGTCGCTCATCACTTGTGGCCGCTTTATATGTATGTCAGGGCTGTCGTTTTAACGCGTTAATTTAGTGCGATTAATTGTATAAAAAATAACGCGTTAAAAAATGAACGCAATTAATCATGCCAACTTGAGTGTACGTAAATTACATAATAAAAGTACGGATTTTCCTACCATTCGAGCTGCAAGACATCTTTAAATGTTCATTACCTACTTGAAGCAGTTGTAGAGGTGATGTCAGCAAGCAAAATAACAGACTTTTTCAAGCTTGAAATACATCTGTTTTTATGAGCCGAGTGAATAGGTGGCAGTGCGCCTCAACAAACCTCACAAGCAGCGTAGCCACAGAATGAGATTCGTTCACTCTGAGGATGCAGAAGCACAACAGAATACAGGAATCTTGAGATGTGATTTTTAAGGTTTCCACTACTTTTAACTTCACACAGCATCCTTAAAACATGGTGTTTATGATGCTGAATACCAGTGAGACGCTCCAAACGCGTCCATCTGAGGCACCAACTAATAAATATACGACAATAAAAAATTGTGCAGATGGAACGCTGAATGCATACTTTGAGAACAGGACACATTGACAGACTCAATGCAAAACAGATTGCTGTCAACTGTAGGCGTGTTCAATGATATGAGAATAAAACAAACAATATATTGAGTTCTTATGCCAGTTTATGTGTTCTTTATTCAATGCTTTATCATCTGCCATAATAATGCACATTATTTCAAACTGAATTTCAGTCTGTATTATATATTTATTATAGATATTATAGATATTATATTTATAAATATTTGCATTATTTATATTAATTATCTTTATATGGGGCCATTCTCAGCAAAAAATGATGTATGCGATTAATTGCGATTAATTCGATTAATTAATCGGCATTTTATGTAATTAATTCGATTAAAATTTTTAAACGATTGACAACCCTAATATATATATATATATATATATATATATATATATATATATATATATATATATATATATATATATGGTTAATTAATATTAATATATTATGTATATAAATATATGTTGATTAATTGATAATGTAATTGAATAAACATATTTAAATTTAATTTAATATAAGTTGTCATGTTATTCAATAATTTAATAGGATAAAAAGTCAAATTGTATTTCCTGTATTTTATTTAAAAAATACAGATTTTTTATTTGTATAATTTATTATTGTATTATTGTAAAAAAGGTTGAAAATATGAATGTCACAATATGCAGGAAATACATATAATGCAAATGATTTTTAATAAGAACATTAGTGGGATTATTTTCTAGAGTCCCTTTTTTCAACCTTTTTTACAATAAAAAAATAATCCCACTAATGTTCTTATTAAAAATAATTTCTTGCATTATATGTAGGATTTCTATAAATAACAGTTACATTTAAACGTAATTTGATGTACAAAACAAATATTTAATCAAATTGCATAGTTTAATCAAAAGGATTGTGCTCCTTTTCTCTGTTGCGATCGGTTTCATTGACACGGATGCGTGCGTGGTCGCTTAGTGAAGTTTTGTAAAAAGTTTAACGGTGATTCGCTTGCGGTAAAGACAAACTGTTTTTGAATTCATAACATTTATATAGACTATTAGATTACTATTATTTTCGAACTATAAAAAATATCAGTACAATGTAAGTGATGCGCAGGATAATCGATAATGAAATATGTTGTTGTTTACAGTATTTTCATCGATTATCGATTTGATTAATTAGTTGTTGCAGCACTAGTCCGTCTGTGCTCTTTTTGCTTTGTTTTTTTATATGTAAACATGTGTTAGAGAAATGTTTGGACTGTTGTGCCTCATCTAGCTGTTTTTTCAGTGTCTTGCACAGGATCAGCTAATTTTTAGATGCAGTTTCAGGTTTAAAAGAATGTCAATTTTTAAAAACGTCTCTCAAGACACTTGCATTCAGTTCTGTTTGTTGCGCTGCATCTAGCTTTTTTTAGCACGAGAACTGTGATCGGCCCTTAAGTTTGGTTAGGACACATTTGGAGTATGTGGTTTACTTGTCAAACGAGCAACAATTTCGTCCCCAGATAGACTGATTAACCTAATAAGAATGCCTACCAGCAACCAAAAGCAAAGACACTTGCTGACCGACAGCAATTTATAGATGTCTAGAGATGTCTTTAACAGTTTCCCCAACCACTATCTTTTCTCTGCCTGTTTATTGGCTGAGTTTTCACCTGACAGACGACTCTGAGAAAAGAATGGGCCGGTGAATCATTCACACTTACGGAATGCTCATATTTTTGCACCTCTGAATCACTGGTTATACTGTTACATAATTCATCTAGAAGAAGCATCTAGGTCCATTTTAAGATGTGAAAGTGGTTTTGTGATGGTCTGAATCAGATAAAGGCATGCCATGAAATTCTGTTTAGATGTAATGTGTTTATCTTTCAGGAGATGGTACGTCTAGTCTAGTTTAATGTTTCATGATATTTGAGAGGTTCACGAGAAGTTCTTTGGAGTAGACTACGTATTTATCTCATGTAATGTTATCTGTTGTGATTTCTGATGAAGACGTTCGCTTTGACTCCCATTCGTGTTCACAAAGTTGTGGACCCCGGTTGACTTTTCTCCTTAGCCTTGGAGAAACTCCCTGCATGCCCAATATGGGTGCTAACTAGGCCCTGTACTGGGATACAGTACCCCCCCCCCCGATGTGGACACTTATGGCCCCCAGTCAGTTAATGATTTCCACTCTTTTTGGGGAGAAAAAAGAGGTGAAGAGGCCACAGCTGGGCTAGCCTGTCCCCATTTTTTTGGGCAGTCGACTTATCCCCAGGTACGGGGGACCATTTGACACTCATAGGAGCGTTGGGGAAGGTTACGTGATGGCCTGGTGCGCTGGCTACGCGGCACACGGTGGTCTGCCTGTCTCGCACCGCCAGTCCACGTAACACAGTTCAGTCATTGTGGCGTTTTGTATAGGGACCCCTAGTGTCACTATATCGACACAATGTCGAGTGAGTTACATATAGGGAATGTCCTGGTTACTTTCGTAACCTCCGTTCCATGATGGAGGGAACGAGACATTGTGTCCCTCTTGCCACAACACTGAACTACCTGCTGAAATGGCCGGGACCTTGTCTCGGCTCCTCAGCACAAAACCTGAATGAGTGGTTGCAAGCCAGCTCCTTTTATACCCGTATGTTCAGGGGAGTGGCATGCAAATTCCAGTCGCCAATTCCCATTGGCCTTTTCTCAAAGATCAGAGGTGTCCGGGGCTCCCAAGAGTGACCCCTAGTGTCACTACATCGACACAACATCTCGTTCCCTCCATCAGGGAAAGGAGGTTACGAAAGTAACCAGGACGTTAGCCCTACTGGTAAATGACAAAACCACAACATTCTGGGGGCAAAAAAAATAAAAAAACATCTTTATCCTTTGAGAGCCATTTAATAGTAGCAGAGTATTCTGACAAAACATATTTTGCAAGTTACATATTGCAAATATTTTATTATATTATAGTAAATGTTTTGTGAGCAACCAATTTTTTTTTGAAAGGCCCTTAAAAGCCTTGAAATTGATGTTATGTTATTTTATGTGATGTTAATGTCATGTTAATATAAATGTTTTATGTTCTGTTATGTTTCATGTTGTTATGTTAGTTATGTTAATGCTGTGTTGTGTTATGTTACGTTATGATGTTATATTATGTTTTATGTTATGTTATGTTATGTTATATATTATATTATATGTTATATTATGTTATTTTACTGTATATTAACTGTATATTAAGCACGCGCTCTCACTCACAGATATGTGCGAATGGATGAGTTAGGGGCCGTTCACACTGAACGTGTTTTTGCCTGTATCTGCTCTGTTTTTTCATTGTTTTCTGTGTAAACACGCTGGATGAACGTCCATACATGCTGCACTGTGTCGCTGTTTCTTCAGTGTCTCATGGAGGACTGGCACATTTTTAGACACTGTGTCAAGTTAATAAGAGCTTCAGGTTTCAAAAATGCACGCCGAAACACCTGCGTTCTGTTTCAGTCGTTGCACTGTGTCTAGATTGTTTTTTTTTTAGCGCAGGTGTCACAAAGATTTAACGTTCTGAACAAGTTCAGGTTGCAAAGAGGGGACTGTTACAATGTTTAACATTGTTCCAGATTGTTCTGCAACAAGCAAAGTTTCAGCGCTTGATAAACGACAATGTTTTTTCCTTCTGCTCTAGTGTGCTGAGGGGCCGCCGCACCTTGTGTGTTTATTGTTAGTTACGAATGTTGCCTACGATGCGTACATAAAATACAGCCTCAACATCAGAATATAAACTCCAGGTGAAAGTAAAGTAAATAAGACAGGAATATATTACTATTGTATACAACAAATCCTCAAAGTAATACTAATACTGTATCATATTATAATGACAAACTGGACAACAATAAATAATTGTTGTGTTATAATATTAATAAATAACAACTGAATTCCAAAATTTTACTGGGTGAAGTAGTAGGTTTTGCTCACAAAAAAATAAAAATAAAATAGTTTTGTAAAATATATGTAGGTAAATATTGTTATGTTATGTTATGTTAAGTTACCTTACCTTATGTTACGTTACGTTACATTATGTTATGTTATGTTATGTTACCTTAAGGTATGGCATTATACCTTACGTTATGTTATGTTATGTTACGTTATGTTATGTTATGTTATGTTATGTTATGTTATGTTATGTTATGTTACCTTATGGTATGGTATGGTATGGTATGGTACAATCAGCATTGTCAGGATGTCAATTTCCTGTGGAAATTTCAATTCACAGCTCAGGTAATTAGCTCAAAAACCTCTGTGCCCAGATTTGAGCTCCCATGAGCAAAGATGGCACCAACCGAGCAACTGCCTTTGAGATAAAAGGGAATTCTAACAGACAGAGAACTTCAGGTATTATAGACCTCCTTTCGAACAGTGAAACCAGGATTTAGTTATGTTCTTTTAAAAATGCATCCAGGCAGCAAGAAATGAGCGATCCTGACATTCAGTTCCACAGCCAGCGGCAAACGTATGCTTTAAAACATGCAACTTTAAAACTCATTTGATTCGCCTGGAGCCGAACACCTACAGTTGTTTCGATGAATTGTTATTTCGATGAGCGTTTATAGCAGGTAACTGAAAGTTCAGAAACCATGGCTGATGTCATACTGCGTCGAGAGTCCATCTCAAAAGGGCATGTGCTTGTGAGAACAAACATGATATTTTGATTACTTTGAAGGGCTTGAGCAATCTGAAAAGGTCGAAGGAGATGTCAAGTGTTGCAGGTATTTTTACGTGAACGGATAATGAACTCTTGAGGATTTCGGCTTGGGAAATAATGTTACGTCATCACGTCTGATTTTGCCCAGGCGTTTATTGATTTTGATGTTGCTATGGACATTGTGGCCTGTGGATCATGTGGTTATTGCAGTCGTGTCTCCCGCAGCCTTTGTTTTATGTTAGAACCAAAGACGACTCAAATTTATAAGCATGGCAGCTCTCATTATCTTGTTGTTTTACTTCCTACTCAATTGATAAAGCCATGGAAAGGTCAACATTCATAAAGGACTTAAAACAACATGGTGTATCATAATAAAAAGGCCTTGAAAGATTAATAGCAATAAGATCTGAGCTGGTAATGGAAATGTTGATTCAAACCCAACAAGGAACTCCCAGTAGTGACCTTTTGTATTTTTTGGATGTCAAAATACTTTCAGGAAGTTGACCGCATTATGGCTTACTTATATTTGTCTTTGCACATTAAACTGGAATGCACTGTAAAAAAAAAAAAAAAAAAAAGAAAGAAAAAGAAAAAGAAAGCATGTTAAATTACGGTAAAATACTGCCAGCTCTGGTTGCCGGAAAATCACTGTATGTCATTTCAGATGTCATTTCAGTATATATTACAGTTCACTTCCATATATATCTTTAATTGATATAATGTTAATATACCAACCTATTGGGATTACAAAAATCTGCTTTGCACTGCTAAATATACCATTAAGCACCATAGTAACACAGGTGGTAAAGCAAAAGGCCACATGAAGACTTAAATTTCATAAAGAGCGAGACTTCCAGGAGTAATGGTCAAAAAACATATATATATGTAATAAATGTGTTAGAAACACAAAACACCATCAGGGTAACACATGTGACACCAAAATAGTGTAACAGTTCAGTACATTAACTAAACAACATAAATGTAACATTAAACACCCCAATGTGCATTACTGATCGCAAAAATAACAAACATTATAATCATTAAACATAAATATTTCAATAAAGCATAATCAAATGTGATGTCAAGTAGGAACTTTTGCGAATGCCCAATTATTGTTTTTCACTGTAATTTTAACAGTAGTTTACTATAAATGTACATGTATTGTCTTGTTAAACATAATGTAAATGCTGACCGTTAACAGTAAGGTAAAGCATTATTTTTTACTTCTAAAAAACATTTTCTTTTACAATATGTTACCATAAAATTACAGGTATTGCCTTAAGCATAATATACAGTTTCACCATTAACTTTATGTTAAATCATACTTTTTACTTCTAAAAAAAAAAAACTATATTTTTCCCAAAAATTACATGTATTGTCTTGTTCAACATAATATACTATAATATAACATAATATAATATATTTTCACCGTTGACTATAAATCATGCTTTTTATTTTTAAAAACATATATACACTTTTATAGATATATACATATATCTATGATTTATTTACACATATATAGATTTTTTTTTTTTATCTATATATATATATATATATACACACATATATAAAAAAGACTAAACTGTGCATTGCACATAGTTATTGCTCAATGGGGCAATTTAATAGTTCATGAGATGGATAGCCTGAGGGAAAAAACTGTTCCTGTGCCTGACAGTTCTGGTGCTCAGAGTTATGAATCGTCGGCCAGAAGGCAACAGTTCAAAAACGTAATGGGCAGGGTGAGTGGGGTCCAGTGATTTTTCCAGCCTTTTTTCTCACTCTGGAAGTGTATAGTTCATGAAGGGGGGGCAAGGGGCAACCAATAATCCTCTCAGCAGTCCGAACTGTCCTTTGTAGTCTTTTGATGTCTGATTTTGTAGCTGAACCAAACCAGACAGTAACTGAAGTGCAGAGGACAGACTCAATGACTGCTGAGTAAAACTGTATCAGCAGTGCCTGTGGCAGGTTGAACTTCCTCAGCTGGTGAAGGAAGTACAACCTCTGCTGGGCCTTTTTCACAATGGAGTCAATGTGTGTCTCCCACTTCAGGTCATGTGAGATGGTAGTGCCCAGGAACCTGAATGACTCCACTGCTGCCACAGTGCTGTTTAGAATGGTGAGGGGGGTCAGTGTTGGGGTGTTCCTCCTAAAGTCCAGAATAATCTTCACCGTTTTGAGCGTGTTCAGCTCAAGGATGTTTTGACTGCACCAGACAACCAGCTGTTCAACCTCCCTTCTGTATGCAGACTCATTATCATCTCGGATGAGGCCGATGACAGTGGTGTCATCTGCAAACTTCAGGAGCTTGACAGAGGGGTCCTTGGTGATGCAGTCATTGGTGTAGAGGGAGAAGAGTATTAGGGAGAGCACACATCCCTGGGGGGCACCAGTGCTGATTGTACAGGTGCTAGAAGTGAGTTTCCCCTGTCTCACAAGCTGCTGCCTGTCCGTCAGAAAGCTGGTAATCCACTGACAGATAGACATGGGGACAGAGAGTTGGCGTAATTTAGTCCGGAGAATAGCTGGGATAATGGTGTTGAAAGCCGAACTGAAGTCCACAAAAAGGATCCTTGCATATGTCCCTGGTCTGTCCAGATGTTGCAGGATATGATGCAATCCCATGTTGACTGCATCATCCACAGACCTTTTTGCTCGATAAGCAAATTGAAGGGGATCTAGAAAGGGTCCAGTGATGTTCTTCAGGTGGGCCAACACCAGTCTCTCAAATGACTTCATAACCACAGACGTCAGGGCGACAGGTCTGTAGTCATTAAGTCCTGTGATTTTTGGTTTATTTGGGACAGGACTAATGATTTAGGATTTGAAGCAGCATTGGACTTCACACTGCTCCAGTTTATTGAAGATCTATGTGAAGATGGGGGCCAGCTGGTTAGCACAGGATCGAAGACATGCTGGCGAGACGCCATCTGGGCCTGAAGCTTTCCTCATCTTTTGTTTCCGAAAGAATGGCTCACATCATCTTCACAGATCTTAAGTGCTGGTTGAGTAGCAGGAGGGGGGAGGAGGGGGGTTGCAGGAGGTGTTGGTGTTTGTGTGAAGTGAAGGTCAGAGTGGGTGTGGGGTGTGAGATTGGGCCTTTCAAATCTGCAGTAGAACACATTCAGGTCATCAGCCAGTTGTTGGTCCACCACAGGGTTGGGGGTAGGAGTCCTGTGAGTTGTTTCATGCCACTCCACACTGATGCAGGGTCGTTTGCTGAAAACTTGTTTTTCAGCTTCTCAGAGTATCTTCTTTTAGCCACTCTGATTTCCCTGTTCAGTGTGTTCCTGGCCTGATTGTACAAGACTTTATCCCCACCCCTGTATGCATCCTCTTTGGCCTGACGAAGCTGCCTGAGCTCTGCTGTAAACCATGGTTTGTCATTGTTGAACTTTAAATAAGTCCTAGTAGGAATGCACATATCCTCACAGAAACTGATATATGATGTAACAGTATCTGTGAGCTCGTCCAGTTCTGTGGCTGCAGCCACAAAAATACTCCAATCAGTGCAGTCAAAGCAGGCTTGTAGTTCCAGCTCTGCTTCATTGGTCCATCTCTTTACAGTCCTTACTACTGGCTTGGTTGATTTTAATTTCTGCCTGTAGGTTGGAAGAAGATGAACCAGACAGTGATCAGAGAGTCCCAAAGCTGCTCTTGGGACAGAGCGATATGCATCCTTTATTGTTGTGTAGCAGTGATCCAGTATGTTCCTGTCTCTGGTGGGGCATGTAATGTGCTGTTTGTATTTGGGCAGTTCACGTGTGAGGTTTGCTTTGTTATCCCCAAGAATAATAATAACTGAGTCCGGGTATTGTTGTTCTGTGTCTGTGATTTAATCAGCCAGCTGTTGCAGCGCTGCATTCAAACACGCGTTTGGCGCGATTTACACACTCACCAGAATAAACGAGGAAAACACTCACGGCGAGTAGAAAGGCTTACAGTTAATAAAGAGCACTTCCAAATTAGGACAGCACATCCTCTTTAACGTTGTTACATCTGTACACCAACTTTCATTGATGTAAAAGCATGTTCCACTGCCTCTCGTTTTCCCCGTTAACACCGCGATGCGATCTGCTCTTAACAGCTGGAAGCCCGGCAGATGTAACATGCTGTCCGGAATGGCTTCACTCAGCCAGGTTTCTGTGAAGCACAAGGCAGCAGAGTTTGAAAAATCCTTGTTTGAACGGGTGAGGAGATGTAGTTCGTCTGTTTTGTTAGGAAGAGAGCAAAGATTCGCTAGATGAATACTCGGCAGTGCTGTTTGAAAGCCGCACCGACGGAGTTTGACCAGCGCGCCTGCTCGTCTCCCTCGCCTGTATCTCATAGCACGTTTAAACAACACAGCTGCGCCTCCGACTAAAATGTCCAACAAAACGGCAGAATATTAAAAAACCGGGAGAAGGTTGTCTGATATATGCTGCCAAATGTTCAGCAGTTCGTCCCTAGTAAAACTGAATGTAAAAATATTACTAAACATAGGACAAACAAACAAAAACAACAAAACAACTGAAGAGCTACACACCGAGGCGGCCATCCGTGGCGCCATCTTGAATAGATCCATACCAATACATTTATGTAGCCTAATTTTTTTGTAATGATAGCACAAATTTCGGGGCTCTTTAACACAAAAGCGGCTGGCTGGACTGACCAATCGGTACATGGCAGTTTTCTGCCAATTCGGTAGTTCAACTGCTCTATGTGTACTAGATCTATAAGAATAGAATTATGCAATTCCTTGGAGTGAGAGTGAACGAGGAGGGCAACATTCGGATCTGTTCAACGCAATAGCAGCTGGCTCTCTGCTAGCCACCAATGAGCAAAAGTTTCCTTCTATTTAGAAATGAATATCATACAAGGATAAATGGACCTGGTAAATTGCAAGTAAACTCTGTATATAGGATTTAATGCATAAGAAAAGATTAATAACCCTAAATTTAAAAGGAAATTAAAATAAATTCAGAAGAGGTCACTATTGTTTATTGCTAGTATCATATACGTTATAAATAAACTTAGAGAAGTGATACAAGTGGCAGGAGGACTGACACATCATGTGATCCATCAGTGCCAGCTTCTGCCAGTCAGCGAAAGATCAAACCCCTATCATTCACTGCTTGGCGCAAACAACACAAAGCCAAACCCTTTATGCTTTTGCGACCCACTTAAAATGTAGAGACATGCTTGGCGCCAAGTTGGTTTGTCCATTCTCTTGATATTGCTCACATACCAACCCCTCCGGGTTTTTTCTTTTCTTTTTTTCTCCCCTTTTCTCCCCAATTTGGAATGCCCAATTGCCAATGTGCTCTAAGTCCTCATGGTGGCGTAGTGACTCGCCTCAATCCAGGTGGCGGAGGACGAATCTCAGTTGCCTCCGCGACTGAGACCTTCAATCCGCGCATCTTATCACATGGCTTGTTGAGCGTGTTACCGCGGAGACACAGCACGTGTGGAGGCTTCACGCTATTCTCCACGGCATCCACGCACATCGCACCACATGCCCCACTGAGAGCGAGAACCACATTATAGCGACCACGAGGAGGTTACCCCATGTGACTCTACCCTCCCTAGCAACCGGGCTAATTTGGTTGCTTAGGAGACCTGGCTGGAATCACTCAGCATGCCCTGGATTCGAACTCACGACTCCGGGATGGTAGTCAGCGTCAATACTCGCTGAGATACCCAGGCTCCAGGCTTTCCTTTTCTTACATTTTCTTTTGATTTTTGGGATAAAATATCCTGACAGGTTTCGTAAGATTCACCCAGCCTAATTTTTGACTAGCCATCAAATCTCTGGTTACCTTTATTTTCAAATGTTTCCTTTGCTTGGTGTTCAAAATTGTACTGTTCACATGGGTGCACACTTCTATTTCTAACCATTATTTGTTCATCCTGCTTTCTCAAAAAAAAAATTTGTTTTTATTATTTTGATCTGTAATATCTGCTCTTCCCAGGAGGATTCAGTCCAAATCTGAAAAGGTTCAGGATTTAAATAGCTCAATGTTCTCGATTCTTCAGCCGATGAGGTTGAAGCCCCAGCTGTTGGGCTGAATGTGCATTCAGTTCAATTATTTATGTGCTGTCCCCTGCCTGATTACTCAAATCAAAGGAGTTATGCACATTCATGCCAGAATAATGTGCTGGAACAGTGGTATTGATTTACAATCTGACTGTAAACAGAATGACCCAGCTGTTACTTTTATAGCCATATATTGTACAAATTAATAAGTTGTTGGCTGATTTTATGAAGGAATAAAGCATAACAAACCCATAAGCTTTTCTTGTTGTTTACAATTGCTTATCTCAATTGCTTATTGCTTAAAATGGGCTTCATATTCTTGTCTAAAAATGTATTTAGAAGGTGGGATGCCATTTACAAAATCCAACAACAGGTTGCAAACGCTGTGTCATGTTGATTTATCTAGACTGTATAAGGTGGCTTGTTTTATTTTTCCATTGTTCAGATAATAAATACGCCCCAGCCGTGACATTGAATGGATATATATTCATACTGGGAGGAGCGTACGCCAGAGCCACCACCATCTATGACCCCGAGAAAGGAAACATCAAAGCAGGACCCAACATGAACCATTCGAGACAGTTCTGCAGGTAACCAGCTCGTAAACCACAAGTGACCTTATGATGAGGCCAAAAATTCAGAATGATGACGAACATCTGTCCATGTGACCGATATATCGGCCGGGCCAATCAAAAATATATGAAATTTGTCCGTTTTGAGATGAAAGAATTATTCCTGGTTCAATACAGATCTCAGTCGATAGCATTTGTGGCATAATGTTGATTACCACCAAAAATAATTTCGACTAGTCCCTCGTTTATTAAAAAACAAAAAGCAAAACTAACGGTTACAGTGCAATGGAAGTGAATGGTGGCAATCCATAAACATTAAAATACTGTTTCAAAAGTATAGCCACAAGATGTAAAAATTATATGTGTTGAAATGATTTTACTGTGACAAAATCAGGAATTTACCAGCATTACAGCATTTACCAGCGGTACATTGTGATGGCAACAAAGTTGTAATATTGGATTTAACTTAGCTGTCTTGTGGCTATACTGGTATTTTAACTAGGGATGCACCGATGTATTGGCTGCCGATATTTACCGGCCAATTATTGACCAAATTAAAACCATATCGGTGATAAGCATGAAAACACTGATATGAAAAACTGATGGTTGATTTATAATTCATCAGTAACACATTTTGTAAAAACTCTGTGAATTTAAATGCACAATCCAGAATTAATAATAGCCACAATATGTAGAAGGTTTGGCACTCTTAAGAACATGTAATATTTAATTTTTATTTTGTCTCGTTCTCACGTTAATGTGGAAAAAAACGCCAAAAATGGCTACATGGACTATAGGCTACATGATGAGGGAAACCATTCAAAACACTCTGAAACCAGCAGACTTTGACTTCAGAATCATCTGTATGATATCCATTAATGCTGCACGATTTATTGAATTAAGATTGAAATGGCAGTATGGCTTTATGCGACTACTAAACCTTAAAAGGCTGCGTTTTATAACCTTGTTTCATATCAATCATCATTTTATCATATTTAGAGAATTTAGAGTTATGTGTAAAAAAAATAAGAGTTTGTTAAAGTTCAGTATATATATGTGCATATGCTATAATTAAATTGTATTACATTATGGCTAATACAACATAAATATTTTTTATGCAATTGGATTTTTCACTTGCAGTTGTTAAAATGGGCAAAAATATCCCATAGACTTGCATTGAAGGAGTGACCCGTGCTATATCTAGAGACCAGAATATAATAGACACTTGAAGGTGGACTTTTTTGACATAGGTTAATAAGCAACCACCGAGTACACACTAGTAACCACTTAGCAACCGCACTGCAGTGAACATTAACACTCTCGGGACACCTTAGCAGCCAAGCACTACTCACATTTTCTTAAGAAAATCTCATGTTTGTTTTTTAAATCCAACAAGTTCGGACTTTGGTTTCAGCTGGTCAAAAATTACAGTAAAAGCTTTCTTTTACAGTTACTCAACAGTTTTTTTTCACCCTCTCAAGCCTCTCTAGTATGAAATATTGGATGCTTTTTGTTCTAAAAGGCAGTTTAAAAAATTGTATTGCTTTAAAACAGTCTGATATGATGCATAAAGAGGGTGACTTTTGTTGTTGTTGTTGTCATTGTTATTTATATAGTGACATATTTATGCACATTATCCGCATAATGCTTTCAAATATACTTAAAATACAATTCCTGGTCCGTAACTGCTGTCATTACATAATGTTAATGAACAGAATACTCATTAACAACCATCATCAAGTAAATGTAGATTGATCCAGCTGAGAAAAGCACATTTGATAAAGTGATGTGTTCCAGTTTAAACAAAAACTTCTGCTTGCTCCCAAGACTCTGTTTGGTGTCCCTTATGGTCTGGTTGTGGGCTCGATTTGGTATTCACAGTAGACACAGTAATTAGCTCAGTGGCAGATGAATCATGGACGAGAGGCAGAACAATCACAGCTCCTAAAACATACACAGACACTTTTACACTTCTGCCTTGTATATGAGATACAAATATGTTTCCCAGAAACGACACGTCAGCCACAGTCACACTCCCACGAGTTTCTGCATTAGCATTTTGAAACCTGTCGAGGGTTTGAAATGAATATGGCAAAAAGGAGACTAGAAGGTAGAAGAGTTGTCTCATTCGTCACTTAGACAGTTTTACAACAGAAAAGCTTATAAATGGGACATAATCTTCAGCACTGTGCTTATATACAGTGTGAAAATTATTCTTTTTTGCATTTCTCTCCTTCAGTACAAGTTTTTTGTTGCAAATTATATTATCAGAATAATAGCATGAGTGAAAAGTTGAACTGACAAATAAACATGACTTTTTAGAAGTTAACATGACAGAATGGACTCGAACTGGCATGAACAAAACCTGATGATTGTGTTATACAACATGATTTCAGATGATAAAAGAGCCATCTATATAAAGGAGTTCACAAAACTGTCTGACCGGACCTGACCAACACAGTCAAATTTGAAGCCCAAACCGGACCCAAAACTGACACTACAAAGAAAAAATATCAATGCAAATGCATGCAAAAACACTGAATGTGCATGTCTGCAAATGAGAGTGTTTGCACGAAACAAGCTACGTTAAAATACAAAAATGATATTGAATAATTGGAAAAGAGTGTTATGGATCTTAATCCTGTTGAGCTTTTGTGGGATCAGCTATACTGTAAGGTGCGTGAGAAGTGCCCGACAAGACAGTCACATCTATGGCAAGTGCTACAGGAAGTGTGGGGTGAAATGTCACCTGAGTATCTGGACAAACTGACAGCTAGAATGCCAAGGTTCTGCAAAGCTGTCATTGCTGCACATGGAGGATTTTTTGATGAGAACACTTTGAAGTAGTTTAAAAAGTTCTGAACATTTTTTTTCAAGTTGTAATAGTAATTTTTCATGTTATTAATGTCCTGACTATACATTGTGAACCCGAAGTTATACTTGAAAAACTGGCCTGAACTCGGCCCAAAGCCCAAAGATTTGTCGGGTCCCATCGGGCTCGGGTCAAGTAGCTGACCTCTATTTTGGATCCCACAGGGGTCCAGATCTAAGGTCGGATTTCCTTGCTCTCTGAAACAATTTAAATTCATGCTGGATAATGTGATCATCCCATTTTGTTCATGTCAGCTCCAATGCATGGTTACTTTACAGCAAAATGGGAACTTACCAAATATTAAAGGCCCCAGCATACTCCCAGAGAAGTTCTTCTTCGTTCTTCGCTCAGAACCAAAAAGAAGTTTGAAACACCTGAGCAACGGTATACTGTTTGTAAATATTTAGACACCAGCCACACGGCTGTAGAAGGTATTTAGAGGAGCATTTAAATATGAGGACGCACAAGACTATGTAAAACTTTAACTAATGTGACATTAAAATGTGTTATCAGTGACTTCATGCCTCATTCTATGAGTAGAATTCACATGAGATGAGTAAAAGAAGCTGTTTTATCCACTCAATGATGATTTAAAGTAATATATATGCAGTAGCTAATGTGTAATTTGTTATGTTTACATTCTGCATTAATGGCACTAATGCGCAAACACGCTGTATGCAGCCATAATATGCAGCGGTTACACTCTGTTAGTGTAATTTATGATGACACTGATAGTACTGCAAAGATGGGTGTATAAAAGAGTGTTAATGGGCAGAATACAGACAAAAGAATGATGATAGACATATCTTACTTTGGACAGATTTGTGATTGACTTTCGGCTACAGCACATGAGTGAAGCAGCATATCAAACAACAGAGTGAATGAGCAATTAAGAGTATTTGAGTAGATTTTGAATCCCTTTTGTAGACAAATTAAACCAAGAAAATCACACGACATGTTTTTGGAAAACATGTGAACGATCGTACAGATGTAGGTCAATTTGCACCAGCTCGCTAATAACTCTGAGCTCCAGGCCACACCTACCGATGACATGGACCGATGGCAGTAAGGTGTTTAGCAGCTGAAGTTTTCCTAAATGTTTGAGCCAGCAAGCTGTTACGAATCACTGAAATGAACTCCTTGGTTTTGACCAGATTTTGTTCTAAATGACTTCACCGTTTGGTCTTCGATTTCCAAATGCCTTAAGACATCCTAAATTCATGTACATTTTTCAGTTTAACTTTTCACTTAAAATGTTATGCTGATAATATAATTTGTAATTCAAATATTATATTAAAGGATTTTCACTAGTGCTCTCAGACATTTGGACACCACTGTCTGTGTGGTTAGACATCCAGTAATGTGTTCTCATATTACATTCTCGTCATCTACAGTGCTGTGGTGCTGGACGGTAAGATCTACGTGACCGGAGGTATCGTGAGCAGTGAGGGTCCAGCGCTGGGAACCATGGAGGCCTTTGACCCCTGTGCCAATGTGTGGACCCTGCAGCAAAGCATGCCCTGCCCGCTCTTCAGGCATGGCTGCGTGGTTATTAAGAAATACATCCAGAGCGGCTGACACATGTGAACATGACTCTACCCTCTCCTGCACACTGAACACCGACTTTCTACACACCCGGGATTAGACGTGCTGATACCGAAGCCCATTTAACTCTCTCTCTCACACACACACCCACTGGGAATATAGAATCTGATCTGCTCTGTTGGGCGCACATAGGCCTTCATGTAATATAGCACACCTGACAGAGCTGTCACTCCACTCTCCAAAGTCTGTGTCTTTTTTCTTTGAAGATATTCCTTTTTATCTCCGTTAACAAATTAGCAGTTTTTGCATTGCAGGAGTCATCATTGCTACCTTTTTAATGTTTGCATCATTGTACTTTTCTTTCTTTTTTGAGCAATACTTGAAAATTACACTGTCTGGTTGCAGTAATCCGTGTAAGGGTTCACTCAGTCATACTACTGTTTCATCATCTCACTTCAGAAGCACTTTTTAATAATGTAGAGGAGCAAATGGAGACTATGTTTCACTTTGTTAGAACCTACTAAAACTTTAATATAATTGTACAATCTTAAAGGGATAGTTCACCCAAAAAAATACAATTATGTCATTGTTTACTCACCCTTATGTTGTTTCGAAATTGTATGACTACTTTTTCTCCAGTTAAACACAAAAAGAAATGTTTATATATATATATAAATGTTCATGCTGCAGTTTTCCATAAAACAAAAATATACAATAAATGTCAAGCTCCAAAAATGACAAAACAGTCACCATAAAAATAGTCCATACAACACATGTGCAATATTTCTGGTCTTTTAAAGTCAAACATAAGTGTTTCATGATGAACAGACCACAATTTAAATCATTATATGGTGAATATCTTGCCTTCTGCAGCTCTCAAATCTCATACATGTTCAATGTTGGTTAGATTACTTCTGAAATGTAATCTGGTATGGACTACACATAAACTAAAATTTTAATCTTTTAGATTAAAATGTATAGGTAATCTAATATTGATTACTTGTTGCATGTTTTGATGAAAATTTAATTTTAAGTGTATCAAGTAGAGGTCGGCCAATAGTTTTTAGAATATCAATAACAAATCTTAATCTTTCCTTACTATGACAGGCATAATGGGTACAAGAGTCTAAAATAATCAAAATCCCAGATGCAATTTATTGTGCAACCGAAATCCCAATAATAACCTTAAAAAAGAAAGATTTGGTGCATAGTACAGAACTTTAACTATTAACAAGCCCAGTATACACATACTTATTTCAGGACTTTTATTTTGGAATGAATGAGACTTTGCTCCGTTACAATACTCTATATTTAAGTATTTACCAAATTAATATTTTTATAGCCTATATTCACCAGATTAAAACTATCAGCAACTATCGGCATACATTTTTGCAGATAACCGATAGTTCTAAAAAGCAACTATTGGTACCGTTTAATCGGTAAAACCAATATATCAGTCTACCTCTAGTATCAAGTACCAATTTACACTAATTAAAATAAAGGAATTTTCTGTGTTTAATACAAGTTAAGCTCAACCAACAGCATCTGTGGAATGTTGATAACCACAGAGAAATAATTTAAAAGAAATAGCCGATAACCGATTAATCGGCCAATAGTTTTTATAATATTAAAAACATTTCTTAGTCTTTTCTTACTATAACGGTCACAAACATAAAGGCTACAAGAGTCTAAAATAATCAAAATCCCAGATGCAATTTATTGTGCAACCAAAATCCCAATAATAACCATAAAAAATAAAGATTTGGTGCATAGTACAGGACTTTAACTATTAACAAGCGCAGTATACACATACTTATTTCAGGACTTTTATTTTGGAATGAATGAGACTTGGCTCCGTTACAATACTCTATATTTAATATTTACCAAATTAATCTTTTTATAGCCTATATTCACCAGATTAAAACTATCAGCAACTATCGGCACACATTTTTGCAGATAACTGATAGTTCTAAAAAGCAACTATTGGTACCGTTTAATCGGTAAAACCGATATATCGGTCTACCTTTCGTATCAAGTGCATATTTACACTAATTAAAATAAAGGAATATTCCGTTAAAACTATCAGCAACTATCGGCATAGATTTTTGCAGAAAACTGATAGTTCTAAAAAGCAACTATCGGTACCGGTTTACCAGGTAAACCGATATATCGGTCTACCTCTAGTATCAAGTACCAGTTTAATCTAATTAAAGGAATAGTCTGTGTTTAATACAAGTTCATCTCAATCAACAGCATTTGTGGCATAATGTTGATAACCACAGAGAAATAATTTCTACTGTTTTTTTTTTTTTTATCGGTTACTGTACAGCACTAACAATTGAAGTGAACTATTGGGTGAACTATACCTTTAATTTCATATCTTTTAGTTTTATCATAAGATTCATATGAATCAGACACAGTATGTCTATATGGTTCGTGTAATGTGGGAAGACCTTCTCTTTCCATGAGGAGTTTGTGAACAGTAACACGGGTGGAAATAGTCTCACCTCTCTCCGACACCATCCAACTGAAAATTGTTAATTTACAGGATCTTGGACCGGAATGTGAATGCAGACTGGATGCCTCAAACTGAACTGATGTAAAATTTGTAGCTTGATTTTTGGACTGTTTCACACTTTTCTGGCACGTTGCCAAAGCACAAACAGGAATTCAAACAGGAAGTGTTTGCCTTTATTTCCTCTGCATTGCCAAACGGTGAGGATGGCGCGACACGCTGTCCGACAGGGACAACCATTCTCAATCTCTGTAAATTACAGGGGAAAAAAGTTTATTTTAGAAACTATGCGTGTTCACAAAATGTTTCTAGACAAATGTATAGAATGTTGAAGAAATGTATTGTACAAAAAAACAAGCTGTTATTGTTTAAATTAATGATTTATTGCATAATCATTCATTCAAACAATAATATGTATGCGAAATACAATGTACATTCATAATGAAAGTATTATTGGTGTCTCGTTTTTTATGACTGTATCTGATTATTCTTGGATGATTCTGCAACAAAATTATGTTAGTCACCAACACTCATCAAAAACATAAATAAATCTTTAGTTTTTAAAGATAAAGGGCATTTTTTGGGAAACAAAAAATGATTTCGATTTTAGTATTTCATGGGAATGCTTTATTTAAAATGTACAAAGGCCCCTAAACATTTTGGACGCTAGCCACATTTAAACATGTCTGAATGTCATTGCATTTGATAACTAGTTTTACGCTTTTTAATTAAGATATTTTATTTATTCATATTTTCTTTTTATAAATACCACTAATTACAACAAAACTACACAGTCATATCAACAACCATCCAGTCACATAATTATTCAGATTTAAGGTCTACATGTAACTACCAGTTCTTGGTTCATTTAAAAATCGGACATGACTAAATTAATGAACTGCGGTTAAGTTAGTGTTCTCTTACTAAAAAGATTGATAAGAGTCATTTGTGCGGGATGTAGTGGTGTATGTTTTGCCATGTAGATTTAAAAGAACCGGCTTGTAAGAGTCATTTGTTTGGAAAATGGAGTACATGGTCGCTCTGTATTTTTCACGCTATAGATTCAAAAGAACCAGCTCATAAGAGTCATCTGTTCGGGCATCGGATCACACTGGTCACACTGTATGTGTCGCACCATAGATTCAAAAGAATCAACTCATAAGAGTCATTTGTTTGGGAAACGGACTACAATGGTCACACTGTAGATCAAAACAACCATCTCATATAAGTCATTCATTCAGGAATCAGACTACAATGATCACGCTTTACAGTAGATTCAAAAGAACCGGCTCATAAACAACCAACTCATAAGAGTCCGGGAATCGTTCGGGAATCAAACAACACTGGTTGTGCTGCATGTTTCGCGCTATAGATTCAAAAGAACCGGCTCATACGAGTCATTTGTTTGGGAATCAGACTTCACTGGTCACAATGTATGATTCAAAACAACCAACTCATCAGAGTCACTCATCCGAGAAACAGACTACACTGATCGCGTTGTATGTTTAGAGCTATAGATTCAAAAGAACCAGCTCATAGGAGTCATTTGTTCAGGAATCAGACTGCACTGTATTGCTGTTTCTCAATGTTCATTCTTTTTGCGTTCTTACATTCTTGTGGATGTCATCACCCACCTCCAAAAAAAGAAAGTAGTTATGAGGTGGTTGAGTTTACATATCGCAGCACATCTTAAAACTCGCATAGATGTGTTTTACGTCCTCATGTCTTCCGAGTTCGCTCTTTCAGGGTAGTTAGACGACTGATATTTGCTAGAAATGCAAGAACAAGAACGAGTTCTTAGCATTGAGAGACACCCTATGTTTTGAGCTAAAGATTCAATATCACACTACACTGGTTGCTTTGTGCAATAGATTCAAAAGATACAGCTCATTCAATCATTTATTTGGGAATCAGACTACACTGGTCGCGCTGTACAACAGATTCAAAAGATCCGGCTCATTTGAGTCATTCGTTCAGAAATCAGACTACACTGGTCGTGTTGTACAGTAGATTCGAAAGATCTATCTCATTCGAATTATTTGTTTGGGAATCAGACTACACTGGTTGCGCTGTACAGTAGATTCAAAAGAACCATCTCATATGAGTCATTCATTCATCAGACAGACCTTATTGGTCATGCTGCAAGCTATGTTTCACGCTGTAGATTCATAACAACCGACTCATAATAGTCCTTCAATCGGGAATCGGGCTACACAGGTCACGCTGTGTGATTCGGGTTGCTGATTTGACACCAGATGATTAAAAGTAGTTGAGCAAAAATGGCTCAGAAATGTGAAGTTCTGAGAAAAGCTCCAGCAGCATTTGAGCGCATATGACACTTGCTTTCATATTTTGTTATTTAATGCAATGACATTTACACATTTTAAGTGTCCAGATGCTTTTCAGAACTGCTGTAGTATTATTAAGTGCCACCCAAGAATATTTTTGTCGTAATTCAGTATCGACTTGCACTAGTGCATGACACATTCGGAACATTAGAGGTGAAAGTGACTTTCTCCACCTAACTTCCATCACCTGTGCGATAACATTATAAGTTTTGATTATTATGATAATTTAGGTCCATTTTATCATCATCTCAGATATATTATATTGGCTTATGCCCTAAAGCTGTCACACAGCATGAATGAAAATGTGCCGTTGGCTTCGTGCCATTTTGGCATTCTCCAAATGTTCCCACCCAATATTTACTGATGTGGAACAGTTCGTTTCCTTTGCTGTTGCACAGGCCTCCCTCCCCGCTCGAACAGCCGGCTGTATAAATAGCATTAAAGAGCTGAGCTGTGTGATTCCAGTCTGGCAGGATCCGTAAATGCACACGGCGTCTTCCAGCACCTGCACCTGTCTCTCTACATCTCTTGCCATGAGCTTGCGGGCCCGTCCTTCAGATAATAGATCACCATCCTATCCATCAAGATGAGTTATCCAACCCCTTCTGGCATTTAAATAAACTAGGCCACTGTTCCTCTTTCTCATATCCTGTGGGTATGTTCACTGTGCAAACTCAGTTTTTTATGGATCTGTGTTTGGGAGGCATGTTATTGTGTTCAGATGTGGACTGACAGGTCTGGATGCACATTAAACCTCTTTAACAGATGGTGTCAGTGAATGTATTTACATGCACACCAATGCACTGATAACAACCAAAAATCAGCTTATTCAAAAAATCAGACCAAAAAACGTGTTTACATGAGACTTGAAATCATCAGGTCATTCTCTGCTTTTGACATCAAAAAGTAAACAGTCATGCGCACAACACTTGCGCACTTTGGATAAGCCAGGTAAAGGTGTTTGTTTACATGCAACGTGAAAATGGGGTAATAATAATAAAAAACCTTCATGTGCCAATTGGTTTATTCTTGAGCCGTTTATACATTTACATGGCCTTGTCGGCTTATAAGGCATAATCGGTGTAAGATGCGTGTAAACGCGTTTAGTCTTAAAACCGGTGCCAAAACTTTTGCCCCGCCTCACAATACCAGATTTCGGTAACAATACGTTTCTATGCGTTAATATAGGTGAATGCATTAGGTTTAATAAAACATTTTTTAACAACATTTATTAAAAATACTATTAAAATAATAAAATAAAAATGAATTAATAAAAGAAAAAATACAATTGTTCATTTTTTAATGTTAGTTCATAATGCTTTGACTTGATTTGATTGTTTTGATTTGAAAAATGCATTAGTATATGTTGAAATGAACATTATAATCAATAAGTGCTGTAAAAGTACTGTCCATTGTTAGTTTGTGTTAACTAATGTAGTTAACTACGGTTCACAAATACAACTTTATTGTAAAGTGCTAACCAGATTTGTGTTTATGGATTATTGCTGTAAATATCTAGATTGCAATTAATTTTTTTTATTTTTAAATACAAATGGCATACTTACAGTTTTCTATCCGAACTGGGCGCTTTGTACCAGCAGAATGTAGGAATTGTGTTCATGTGTTTAAATGATAATAGGTTTGCAATTAGAAATGTAAATGGGAACAATGCTTCCTGTTCATTATTTATTGAACAATAGCTCAATATGAGTTTTGGCAGTGTTTGTCAAACCCCAGCACTGACGTTCCAGACACAATTCCTTCTGGAGAGGAAAACTCTGGCCCTTTGAGGAAGCAGTGTGCCCCCACACTCAATTATTGCCATTATTCTGACCAAATTTACCACAGAGAATATGCACATACTGGATTATGGGGCTTTCCCCCCCTCTAGTTCTCATAACTTATGATTTTAACTCTTCATAAACCTTCTTGACAACTGCTAAATTAATCAAATTTTGCATTAACACCAAAGTAATTACAGGGTTTGTATCATATGGCTGTCTTTTTCTTTATTTAGCTGAATTATTTCTGTTTGCTACTTGCATTAGCATCGCAAAATGTACTCAAAAATAAGGCTCGGCTATTTATTTAAAGGAACAGTTCGCCCAGAATGTGTAGTCATACTGGTTTGGAACAACATGGGGGTGAGTAAATGATGACATAATTTCATTTTTGACCAAACTATTTCTTTTGCTCTTCATAAACCTTTTTTAACAACTTTTAAAATCAACCTTGTGTTAACTCCACAAACATTACTGTTGTATTTTTCTTTATTTCACTTCATTATTTGTTTACAACATGCATCTACAGCAAACATAACCAAGGATAAGGATGCAGCGTTGATTGAAGATAAAAGCGAACAACACATGCAGACTGTCTCATTGATGAACTAAATGTGTTTCACTAAACTATTGACCTCATACTGCCTGCTTCTGCGTCGATTTCATTTGCTGCGTAAACAGATCCAAACGAGTCTAAACATAATATAGCCTCTGAAGAGAAGAAGGAAATTTGCCTTCCTCATTTAGACCCTGATTAAAGTGGAGGAGGTGCGGTCAGGCACTCAAGAAAGAGCCAAGAGAGTAAATTATACATTACTGGCTCTCTTCATCAATGGATCTTGAGTAGATAGCTATTCTGCATCCACAAATTCATGCTTAAAAATTATGTTGTACTGTGTATATTTTCATCCGAGACACATCTCTTTCTTAGTGTTCCATTAGCGGTAAAGGCCGAGCGGTAATCAAGGGGAAATAGGAATGAGAGAGTCATTGGCTTTTTGGAGACTCTTATGAAATGGGTTTGATGGCCTTCTGTTGAAAAGCAGAGCTGTTGGAGTATACGGAAATGTGATGGCAGATGATAAGGAGACACTCTTTGTATTTATGGATGTATTTGTTTATTTATTTATTTTTGTCATCCACACAGTTGTTCTTACTTTTAAAGGGACAGTTCACCCAACTGAGTAATTCCAGGGTTGCTCCATACTCCAGGGTTGGCCTGGCACACTTGAGCACATACATGCACACTCTTGAAACCTAGGTGTGTTAAACTGCTTTCTCTTAATCCCTAAAAAGATGCAAGGAAAAAAAACCATTTCGATTTTACATGACGTTTCAGAAAGCCACTTTCTGCAGAAACCCTGGGATAAGACATTTTATTATGTGCATATAAACGGGGTCTTGACTGAATGAAAATATAAAATGAAAGCTAATCTCAGGTGGAGAGCTGTAGTTCCAGCCACACAACTTTGCAATTCCGTTTGCGAATGTTCATTGGTATGGAGGACCCAATGTGACAATACTGAAATAAATAAATACACATACAGTATGGTGCAAAAGTCATAGGCACATAAGATGTTTCACAAAAACTCCCAAATATTCCTTTTGCAAATAGAATAGAATAGAAGAACAGGGAGCCCTGCAACAGATGTCATGGCCCTCACAGACCCCCTACTGAACATCATGTCAGTCTGAGATTACATAAAGAGACAGAAGCAATTGAGACAGCCTAAATAGATAGAAGAACTGTGGTGAATTCTCCAAGAAGCTTGAAACATCCTATCTGCCAACAACCAAGAAAAACTGTGTCCAGGTGTACCTAGGAGAATTGGGGCTGTTTTGAAGGCAAAGGTGGCCACACTGAATATTGATTTTGCTCTTTTTCTGTCTACTGGACTTTGTATGACATTAATTGATAAATGATAACTATTTATGGCATTATTTTTGAAGACATCCTCACAATGCAACATTTTTCACACGTGCCTAAAACTTTTGCACAGTACTGTATATTTGGAAAGAAATGTACAAAATGAAAAAAAAAAAAGTGTACTTATAAATAAATAAATAAATGTTAAAATACGACATAAATTAGTATTTATACGTTTATTTCCTTTTTATGCATTATTGTATTTATTTCCACAGTTATTTATTTACTCATGTTATTTAAAAAACACGCCCCCCATTACCATATGGATGAGAAATGTATAAATAAATAAACATGTGAATAAATACATGTATAAATAAAAAGGAATGTGGATTTAAATATATTTATAAATAAATGCATGAAGAAATAAATACAAATTTGGAAATAAATATAATAATGCATAAAGAGGAAATAAATGTATAGAATCACTTTATCAGATTAGAACATTTCTTCATTTATTTCTTAGTAAATTTTTTCCATGTTTTCCATTTCATTGCAAGTATATATATTTATACTTTTATTTTTTATATTGTCACATTCTGTCCTACACACATTGGAACTATGGTTTTGGGCAGGGGTGTAGTAATTCCCCCTCCCACCCCCCCCCCAGTAATCAAAACAAGCAAGTACAACCCCCCTATATTTACACCATGATCAATGGAACATGTAGATGCAGTATTTAAGACAAATCTACACCCGTTCAACTACTTTGGTAACAATTAAACTTGTGACCATAGTTGGCCAACGATCCTTTTACAAAGATTACTCTCTTTTGTGTTCCATCTTATACTATAGGTCATACAGGTTTTAAATAACATGAGGACCATATATTCGTCCAACGAATCATAAATCAAAGTATTGTTGTTGCATGATGTTGTTCCACACCAGTGAGGATTCATTAATGCTGGTGTTTGTTTCCATTAGGAGAAAGCTGCTTTCTGTAGGATGAACCTACTAAGGACCTGTTAACTTCCCATCAAAATACCTCTCCTATATATTACCTTTACAAATGTCTCTCATTGGGTTTTTGGTGGTTATAAATCTTGGTTCTCTTTCAAATGACATGAAATGAATGAAATGACATCTATATGGTGATATTACAGTTAGCCAAGTCAGACTTTATCTTCTAGCTAGGTTGAAAGGTGGTAAATGTAATTGGAAATGAACAGATATCTGGTCTGCTCCAAATCTCTCCACTAAACCCAAGAGACTGTCAAATGAAAGCAAATAAAACAGAGAAAATGGGCAAGAACCAACATGTGTACCATTAATAGCTTTTCACAAGTTCTCAATCTCATATTTTCTGCGAAAATGGATGTAGTATGATCTTAGGATGGGTAAAAGAATTATGTGCTTTTAAATAATGAAACACTGTGAAAGTGTCATATCATGGAAAACATGATTTCTCTTGCTGTGCTGTTCACAAAAGAAAATGTACTTTTTATTGAAACGACTCCTGTAGAAATGTTCATAGTTGACGGCAAGTTCATCAAATTCATTTACTCACCGATTTGACGTTCCAAACCCGTATCACTTTTAGGGTTTCCACGGTCATGGAAAACCTGGAAATATATGGGAATTTTAAAATAGTGTTTTCCAGGCATGGAAAAGTCATTGAATTTAATGAAATATTAAAAATCGTGGAAAAGCCATGGAAATTTCTATAGTGAATGTACATTTTTCCAAGATTGGCTCTGCTCTGAAATATTTTCCCGGCTAGATGTTGCTCTTGTGTTGGGTAAAACATGATCGCAAGCCAAAGTGTTATTCGAGTTGTGAGCAAATTGTTCATTTGATATGAAATCGGTTCAAATTATTCATCTGATCTGTCAGTTGATCTGTCAGTTAAAAAATGTTATCAAATTAAATTAGAATAAGGTTCCATTCGTTAACATTAGTTAACAACATTAGTTAACATGAACTAACAATGAACAATAATTTTACAGCATTTATTAATCTTGGTAAATATTAATTACAACATACTGTACTACTTTTTTTTAATCAAAAGTTGTATTTGTTAACATTAGTTAATGCACTATGAACTAACATGAACTAACAATGAACAATAGTATTTTATCAACTAACATTAAAGCTGCACTACTTTGTGCTCTCTAGCGACACTACTTTGTGCTCGCAAGCAATTTGCGGAAGAACACTTTACGTGAGTCGTGTTTCAGCACTGCTCTTCTGGTGGATGTGTCTCATGATTTGAGCTTTGCCTGTGTGTGATCATGACAGGAGAAATATAGAGCTGGAGTCATAACGTGCTATTTTCATGTTGATATTATGTTATACAATTAATTACTTGCTTTGATGAAAATAAACAACACTCGTATTCACATATTTTGAATGAATGAATTTTACACGTATATAGCGCTTTTCTGACATTACATTCAAATAACTTTTACATAAAGAACAGGGGACTCAATCACCTCAATCAATACCAGTATATTTTAATGATTATTCAAGTGTTTTATCTACTATTAATGTATGCTTTTATACTACACTTATCAATTTAAGAGGTTAAACTCGTGATATGGCTGATTCGAGTTCAATGTAAGACTTTATTATTTTTATATTATATTGTACAGCCTCAGTTGATAATGCAAATGAACCATAATACTACAATAGTATATCTATGCAATGCACACAATAACACCGTAAACAAAGGATTCAATAATAATGGGGATAAATATACTTTATTAAACATGAAAATAATATGCTTAAATATGCAATATAACAGTTAGAATAACATTTCAGAAGTCATAAATATTAGTAAATATGTCACAGTAACTTCCCCCGACAACGTAGATACATTACGATAGATTAAAACACGAGTAATGTTCGATTCATACAAGCATGACAAGCAATATTAGCTTCAACAACCCTACCAGAAAACATATCCATGCATTATAGCAGGTAAACAACTTCGCCAAACGGATAAACATCCATCTAGATTGATGTCCTGAACTGTTTGAGTGTTACTTAACAGCGGCTCGCAAACTAAAATTGTGCATTACCGCCATCTACTGTTAACATGGGAATGAAGTTTCTCCATGCGGAACACGTGAGGGCCGGTGCTTCTTTTCTGTGTTTACGGACATGACGTTATGACGCAAGGATGAACATCATAAGCCAATGATTTTGCGCCAAATAATTAAAGTAGTGCAGCTTTAACAAAGATTAATAACATTGTTAGTTCATGATACCTAATGCATTAACTAATGTTAACAAATGGAACCTTATTGTAAAGTGTTACCTACATTTCTAGTAATCAGAAACGTCTGGAAAATCAAGGAAATCCATTGGTCAAAAAGGGTGGAACCCCTGGAATTTTTTTTTTTTTTTCTGTGGAGCACAAATTAAGATATTTTAAGCTGCTCTTTTCCATACAATCAAGCATATTGTGATCAGTACCTTTCAAGCTTCAAATAGGACACAAAATATAATAAAAATAGTCAAAATTATTAAAGAAAAAAAAAAGATTATGGCTTAAAATAGTTTTAGCTAAAGCAGAGAATGTCAATTTTCATGTTGACTTCCCATTAAAATACCCATAGTGTTGTAATTTGAACATGCCCCTCAAGAACTTCCGATGAGATCTCCATTTAAACTCAACCTCAAATGAACACAGATTTCTCCTTGAATGTGCTTTCAACATTTAAATCCAATTATTAGATTCTGCCACAGAAAGATAGCTAATAACAACTGTGAATCTGTGTCTGTGTGTGCACGCCCAAGGGCAGTTCAACTTCACTGAGACAGCATAACCATAGAGTTTGGTTCACAAAGTCTGCGGTCAGTGTGTGACCTTTGCCCTGGTGCCCTTTCACCTCGCTGCCAACACTGTGAGCTGCAGTACTAGTGGGACAGATTGACTCTCTCTCTCTCTCTCTCTCTCTCTCTCTCTCTCACTGTTTCAATCTGACTCGCCCAGTGAAGTCCCTGCGTTGCCCCTGGGTGGTAAGACACCTGAGCATCATTCTGTCATTCACTGGCTGTCGCTCTCTCACGCGTGAGAGACCATCTGAGGTACGCCAGCTGCACACCTGCCCATCGGCAGCAAAAGTCAGCGAGAGCCAGATTCAAATGTACTGTAAATGTGAGATGATTTACAATAATTTCATTCATTTTATACAAACTCCAAAAATATGTATGTGTGCTATGTGTATTTATGTTAATTTATGTGTCATGCCTTTCCTCTTGCATCACCTGTATTGAAATCAGTTTCTCGATCGGTCGAGTCTGTGTAAAGTGTGTGTAAAATCTCAATTAAGTTGTGCCATAAAGTTCAAACTAAGGGCTTAATAACTACTAGTTAGTCAGTGCTTAAAGGTGCAATAGGGGGCCTGGGTAGCTCAGTGGTAAAGACGCTGGCTACCACCCCTGGAGTTCGCTAGTTTGCTAATCCCAGGACGTGCTGAGTGGCTCCAGTCAGGTCTCCTAAGCAACCAAATTGGCCTGGTTGCTAGGGAGGGTAGAGTCACATGGGGTAACCTCCTCGTGATCACTATAATGTGGTTCGTTCTCGGTGGGGCGCGTGGTGAGTTGAGCATGGTTGCCGCGGTGGATGGCGTGAAGCCTCCACACACGCTATGTCTCCGTGGCAACGTGCTCAACAAGCCACGTGATAAGATGCGCGGGTTGACGATCTCAGATGTGGAGGCAACTGGGATTCGTCCTCCGCCACCCGGACTGAGGTGAATCACTACGCAACCACGAGGACTTAAAAAAAAGCATATTGGGAAATGGGCATTCCAAATTGGGAGAAAAAGGTGCAATATGTTAGCGGGCAAACACAGCGCACTGCAGCCATGGAAGCCAGCAATACATCTAGTTAACATTGACAGAGTTATAAAAATCCACATGAGCTGGTTTATAATTTGCAAACAATAAAAATATTGCAAACATATACATTAGCTGATCAACTTAGTGTAAGGCTCGTTGCTTGCCATTGTCAGTTTGCTCGTTCCTGTTGCGTGTCCTCAACCTGGCAACCCGCATGAACTTCGAGTCTGGGGAAGAGGGGTTGGGGGAGACAACTCTTTCCAATATTTTAAATTTGGACTGCAGTATCCATTTTAAACGCTTGATGTCAGTGTTACATATTGCTCTTTTAATTTAGTTGCAGTAACAGTTCTTATGGCAAGACTTAGCTAGTAGGTCATAAGCTTTCTGCAAAGTAATAAAAGTAGTAGTCGCATAAAAGGACATTTACCTTTATTGATCCAATAAACAGCCTTCAGATTTGTAAACAGAAGTGTTGCAAACCATTACATTTCCATTGAAATAAGTAAATAGAATAAAGAGAATATTTAAATATGTAAATAATAACATTCAGGAACTGTATCTAAAATGAATGGGGTAATAAATAAAGACTAATAAACAAACTGGAAAAATAAACACTGTGAGACGCACACAGGAAAGTTCAGTTTAGATCGGTTTCATGCTGAAGGGCCAATAAGAATCAACTACTAGTATGTTTGAGAAGTGTAAATGTACAAACAAATCCATGATCCATGAAAAACATGAGTGTGGACGTTGCCTTAGAAGGCAGCTGCCTATGTAGGCAGTGAGGCATTTCATTAGGTTTTGGAACAGACCCATTTACTATGTTTACATGTACAGATTTTCATTTAATTATATTCAATCCGATTAGATTCTGAATATGTACTGTTGTTTATATACCCTGAACTGTGCAATCCGATGAACATATCTGTTTACATTTGAACCACATGTATTCAGAATAAAATTCTGGCATATCATAAGGGGTGTCACGTATTCCCTGTTTTTGTGCTTAGACTTTTCCACGGCTCCTTGCTCCAAGCCTTCCATGGCACCAGAACGCGTTCGGTTTGAAGTATACAGTATCATCGTTTCCACAGGAGCGGGAACATGTCTCAAAAAGATTGGATGGCTGCATAATTAATATTAAACATTTGTCTCCATCTAACTGCTTATCTCTCAGATTTGATCATACAGCTGTGATGACAGGAGTGTTTCCAGGATGGTGACCGCAGATGGTGACAGCTTTCCCGCCAGTTCCTCTGAGGATCATTTGTATTGATATATGCAGACCGCCGCTCCCTTTCCAAGTGCCATTTTGTTTGTCCCTGTGGGCTCCTTGAATTTCAAGCGCAGTAAGTAACTCACTCTCGTCAACAGACCTGTTTATTGGTTTCAGAATTATTCATAAAGTGCCACCAGTCATGAAAACGTCCCTTGGCTCCAGGTCGTTTGGGTCAATTTGAAAGATCCATGTCACATTACGTATTCCAGAAATGTTAAAATGCCATCACTGTTCCCCTTCAGACTTGAGGAAAAGGCTAAGATTTTAAAAGTGAATGACAACAGGACAGAAAAAGATAGAGCCACAAGCTGTGTTTTTCAGAAAAGAATCAGTTAATATTGATGTGAGGGTTATTCAATAGTCTCTTGCTAAGGGGAAATCCATATCACATCTAAATTAATAGTCACTCTTTTAAAAATAAAGGTTCTTTTTTTGCACCATAGGTTCACGGAAAAAACTCTTTTTAAGGGCCATTTAGATTAGTAAAAACAACACTGCCTACGAGTTTTCTTGTTGGCAAAGTCACCAAAAGATTTCTGAAATGAGAGGAGTGCCAGGTTTTTCAGTCTATCTTGAGACATTACTGCTCTCAGGTGGTTTAAGTAAGTCTTAACTTGCATGTCTTTCTGTTTAGACAGATAGACATACAAGAAAACTCCATGAACAATTTGTGGAGTGTTTATAAGCAGAACCGCTCCAGCTCATCTGTTCTGGACTGAATGCACCGTTGATTGGGCCACTTTCCCACCACAGCACCACTCAGTCATAAAGACCCCACGTTGATGTAGAAAACCAACATCCCCTCGATCGTGTAGATGCAAACACCAAAGGCCAAGATGTCACGCAATAACAATAACGGCTGTCCGTTTCTTTCCAGCAAATAAGCCCCCATACACCCTCTTCTTCTGTCTGATCTTGTTGCTAGTTTTCTTTCGGCTTTTCACCTCGGACGAATCTTCCTGTCTTGTGCCTGGTATCTTCTGGAGGCATCAGTGCACTTAAAGAAATTATGTTAGAATGCTACATCATGAAGGAATTTGGTTTGGGGCCCCTTTGAAGGTGCTTTCCTATCAGATGTAGATGATGAATGAAATGTTTCTTGGTAAGAAAATGGATGATCAAAGAAGCAGAAGCTCTTGAGAACTCTCAAAGTATTTCCAGAAAGATCTCCTTGTTCAAGAACAAAAGAGGAGATCCAACAGCGAAGATCTTTCCTTTCCGATGATATTATACCTCTACCACTCAAATAAATGGCGAAAAAGATTGATGAAAAAAAGAGAGGCTGTAAACACGTCATTTTGGGTCCCGCCTAGACTGTGCTTCTTTGGGAGTCTATGGGAGCATCATTATCGCTGTTTGCATTGGATCTGCATCTGATTGACTATTGGACATTAATATTTCAATCAATGTATTTTTGTCCCGCCTGGAAGCCCGGCTTCTCTATATGATGATTGGTCAAGCTCTCAGAAGGGCAGAACTTTGCAATAAACAGCCAATAATTGAAAAGGTGATGTTTTTGATTGACATTGTTGAGTGCAGAGTGTTTGGCTGCTTTGAGATAAACGTGCAGTTATGTGCTATCTGACGAAACATTTATTTCATCTGTCATTATTACAAATTTTGTTGACTCTTTTGTTGCAAAAATGATTTTGAAACCCAATAGTCCTTGCTTCCTCACTTTTGAAAACCACCATCCACCACTGATATTCAACAATATATATTAGAGGTAGATGATATATCGGTTTTACCGATTAATCGGTGCTGATAGTTGCTTTTTTGAACTATCCGTTATCTGCAAAAAATCTATGCCGATAGCTGCTGATTGTTTTTTTTTAAATTATTAGTATTCCTTCACGTTCCTCTGAAAAACACGTTTTTTTTTATTTTTTTAATTGAAGCGAAGGCATGTAAAGAAAAATGTGATTTGTGAATAATAATATATAGACTATAAAAAGCTTAATTTGGTAAATATTAAATACAGAGCATTGTAACGGAGCCATGTCTATGACATTATAAAATAAGAGTCCCTGGTTTGTTTCAGGCTTGTTTACTTTTAAAAGTCACATGTTATGCACTCAATCTCATTTTTTTCTGATTATTATTGGGATTTTTGTTGAAAAATAAACTACATCTGGGATTTTATTCATTTTGGACTCTGACCTCTTTGTCTCTGCCGATTAAGATAATGTTTTAACATTCTATGAATTTATTTTAAAAACAATCTTCCAATTAATCGATTATCGGCCTTTTCCACCACCTAAGGCCACGTCCACACTAATACGTTTTCATTTGAAAACACATCTTTTTCTCTACATTTTGACCTTTCGTCCACACTGATACAGCGTTTTTGACAGCAAAAACTGAGCTTTTCAAAAACACTCTCCAAAGTGGATACATTTAAAAACACTGTCCTTGCATTGTAGTGTTGACGGGGAAGACGGAGATATATGAAAATGATGACATATTTATTATCATGTGACGCAGTTATTCGATCCGTTCAACCCAAAACAATTAATATGGCGGCCCACCTTGTAGCTGCTTTATTGTGCCTTTTATTCACTTCAAGAGCATTATTTAAGATAAATGCTACTTTGTACAACCTTCACAATGCACTCCTTCATAGGCAATGCACAGTTTACTCGGAATTGCATTTTCACACGTTTTAATGTGGATGAGCAACTTTTGGAGAACGCTTGAAAAGAGCAGTGTGGATGGAGAGCGTTTTGAAAACGAAAATGCAGTTTTCAAATGTATCCAGATTAATGTGGACTTAGCCTAATTTATCGGCAAAATCCACTTTCGGTCGACCTCTAATATATATATATATATATATAGATTTATACACTGTATATACACTGGCGGCCAAACGTTTGGAATAATGTACAGATTTTGCTACTTTTATTCACCAAAGTGGCATTCAATTGATCACAATGTATAGTCAGGACATTAATAACGTGAAATATTACTATTACAATTTGAATAAACTACTTAACTACTTCAAAGAGTTCTCATCCTCCACGTGCAGCAATGACAGCTTTGCAGATCCTTGTTATTCTAGCTGTCAGTTTGTCCAGATACTCAGGTGACATTTCACCCCACACTTCCTGTAGCACTTGCCATAGATGTGGCTGTCTTGTCGGGCACTTCTCACGCACCTTACAGTCTAGCTGATCCCACAAATGCTCAATGGGGTTAAGATCCAGAACACTCTTTTCCAATTATCTGTTGTCCAATGTCTGTGTTTCTTTGCCCATTCTAACCTTTTCTTTTTGTTTTTCTGTTTCAAAAGTGGCTTTTTCTTTGCAATTCTTCCCATAAGGCCTGCACCCCTGAGTCTTCTCTTTACTGTTGTACATGAAACTGATGTTGAGCGGGTAGAATTCAATGAAGCTGTCAGCTGAGGACATGTGAGGCGTCTATTTCTCAAACTAGAGACTCTGATGTACTTATCCTCTTGTTTAGTTGTACATCTGGTCTTCCACATCTCTTTCTGTCCTTGTTAGAGCCAGTTGTCCTTTGTCTTTGAAGACTGTAGTGTACACCTTTGTATGAAATCTTCAGTTTTTTTGGCAATGTCAAGCATTGTACAGCCTTCATTCCTCAAAACAATGATTGACTGATGAGTTTCTAGAGAAAGCTGTTTCTTTTTGCCATTTTTGACCTAATATTCTATTGCATACTGTGGTAACTCAAAAACAAAGACAATGTTAAGCTTCATTTAATGAACCAAATAGCATTCAGCTGTGTTTGATATAATGGCAAGTGATTTTCTAGTACCAAATTAGCAATTTAGCATGATTACTCAAGGATAAGGTGTTTTGAGTGATGGCCACTTTTTTCAAATAGTGATGGTGTTGTTTTTTTACATCAGTAATGTCCTGACTATACTTTGTGATCAGTTGAATGCCACTTTGGTGAAATAAAGTACCAATTTCCTTCCAAAACAGCAAAATCTGTACATTATTCCAAACTTTTGGCCACCAATGTAGATGCATATATATTAGGCACACTATATAATTGCAATGCTTTAACTCACATTTGATGTCAGCTATGAATTGCTTGGAATTAACTTGGGTAATTAAACTTGGGTTTCTAAAAGCATCTAAAATCATGAACTTGAACAGAGTTTATTTTTGGGCCTTAGAAATTCGGCCCTACTGATGATTCTAACACTTTACTGAGTGACAAGAAACAGTGAATTTTTCTCATTGATAAAAGTTTCAGATGAGCTTCAGAATTGAAAAGTGCCTGTTGGGAGTTTTAAAACTATTAATTCAAATAAGATTGTGTTTTACAATTCTAAGATTGTTGAAAGGCTCCTGAGGGAAAATTTATCAAACAGCTCTGATAATTGAACTATCCTTTTTATTTTTATAATATTTCACACTCCAGGGATTCAGCTACAGGGTAAATCTTTTGGCCGGTGTTCCAGGGAGGGTTTAGGAGAAAGTTTCACACTTCCAAAAGTTGTTAAAAAGAGAGAGAGAGAGAGCGAGCGAAAAGCAAAAGATTAGAGAAAACAGAGTAAAGACTGGCGAGTGATGAGGGAGTTATCGGTGATTGGTGCTGTGTTAGGACTGGTGTTACTGGGAGAGAAAATAGAAAAGCGAATAAAAAATGGTATAGGGGGAGTTTCTGGACAGAGAAGTGGTGAATAAAATGGAGACTATATGGAATTATCTATCTGAAGGCTTAGTGTGTGGATGGATAATACAGTTATGGAGGAAAAGGAGAGAGAGCAGGTGGGTGGATTAATGGAAACTGAAGGGAAAAAATGAAGGTGGCAAAATCTGAAGCTCATGTAATTAGCAATATTGGATTCCATGGACAGTAAACAAAATCAACTGCCGTTTGTTTTAGATCAGTCTCACAAAGCAACATTTTTGACTATCGTCATAAAGTCTGGTCCAATTTTTTTTTAGCTTATTCTGTCCAAGAACCACCCACTTAGACAGGAAAAGACCATCTGTTTGACATGTAAATTGACCAACCATAGTTAGTGTTTCCTTTACGTGCCATTTATTGGTGGATGGATGCAACTTTGTGACAACAATGTGTTTGAAATGTTTTATCATTACGTACTGTATACTGAACCTTATACAATTTTTAAATCAGCTAGTATACAATATATAATCTGCAGTATACTAGTATTCCCTTACAAACATTGCCTTTAAATGTGAAAACCCGCAGAGCTTTTGCCAAAATGTGCATTATACAACAGAACACACTGCAAGGAATACTGTATCCTTCAATGCAATGTCCACAAATTTACCTTCCATTTCTGGTGTGACAAATGAACCTGAAGCAATATTAACATCTTTTTAACATTAGTATTTGATCAGACTGCCAAATGTTTAGACATTTGACACAAAAAATTAAAAAAAAATTCAAAGCAACCATATTTATTTCCTACAGTATATGTAACTGCGTGCTGCTGCTTGAAACGTTTATCATTGCATACTGAATTGTTTTGCATA